>NW_006912909.1:1471668-1529812 GCF_000585565.1 Capronia epimyces CBS 606.96
GGGTACGTGTACGCGTACTCTGGGTTTCCCGGTGCAGAGGACAAAGTATTGGCTGATTCTGCAGGTTCAGGGTACGTGTATGTGTACTCTGGGTTCACCGGTGCAGGGGACAAAGCATTGGCTGACTCTGCAGGTTCCGGGTACGTGTACTTGTGCGGTTGTCTGTCAGCTGCTTGGGCTTCACCAAAGATAGGTCCAAGGTAAGCACTATGCTCAAAGAAGTCATCAGTTGTGCCATCATCGTCTCCCAGGGCAGACTGGATGTATTTCAGGATGGCTTCGTCTTCGTCTTCGAAAGTGGTTGGTTTGGTTTGCGCAGTCTCAGTTGCAGTCTCAGTTACAGTATCTATTGCACTACCAGTGGCAGTTGCTGTGGCGGGATCTGTATTTGAGCTGCTAGAGTTGGGAACAACAGGTGCGGCATCAAAGGGTGTGGCCTCTAACTCAGTGGCTGCGTTACCATCCTAAATTGTGTCAGTGAGTTACTGCACAAAGCACCACAGCATCATGAAGCAGTTACATACCGTGTTCTGTGCAGAGCCATCATGGGTATTCAGGGCGAAAAGCGCAGGATCGATGATGAAATCGTCTGCCATCGGTGTGTCCTCAAACTCAGTGGCTGCGTTACCATCCTGAGAAATATCAGTGAGTTACTGCACAAAGCACGACAACATCATGAAGCAGTTACATACCGTGTTCTGTGCAGAGCCATCATGGGTATCCAGGGCGAAGAGCGCAGGATCGATGATGAAATTGTCTGCCATGGTGTCGAAGATGTTGCTTGACAAGGCTGTGAGATAGATCCGCTTTTTTACGGGTCTCTGCCGGGCGACGACGACGAGATAGGGGGTTGAGCCTTGCCGAGAGCGCCGAGGACGAGACTGGAGTCTTAAACGATGAGGCTTAGAAGGGTTCAAGTCGTTGAGACAAAATATTGTGGTGGTGGTGGAAGAGTTTGGTTGTTTGAGATAAAGATCGAGTGCAGGTCGCGCGATGTTGATGTTTTGAAAAGTGCGCAGCTTTCTGTTTTGGCGGTCTTCACAGGACAAGACGCGCTAGGTGAGGCCGGTGAGGCAGTATTCTGGCCATTTTCTACCGCACCCTGCACATCCATTGTGCCCCTGGTCACTACCTGGTCTGCACAATGGATGCCGATCAACGGTGGTCTTGCAATGACACCGGCGAATAACCAGGTCTATTGGCTTGAGTTCAGCCCGGAAAGTCCTATCTCAGTCGCCAAAAAGAGAACTTCAGCATGCACACTCCGTGAATCTGAACAGCAACGGCCAGCTCCACCTCGAAGGGGTTGATGGAATACTCCCCCTTTTGATGGCGACCAGACGTCAAAGAAATATGACAAAGAAAGTCGAACAACGGTTCACAGATCCCGCAAGGTCTCGGCTCAGCCTCGTCCGGTCGTGGTGAAAGATAGAGTCCCAGGTATTCGTGGGGCACTTATGCTGCCGACAGTCCCTATGCCTCCCCTAAGAAGAGTTCAGAAAAAGGTGGGATTTGCCTGAGAGGAGTTCAGAAAGAGATGGGATCCAAAGGTAAGACAACTGGCGATATGAACGACACGGCTGAGGAGGTATGTCTGGATGCTGGTATGCCGAGACATTGACATCGGTTGTCCCAGCCGTGTCCAAAGGTGAATACCCCGTGGCTGCTGAATTGATGACATGCACACCCTCGGAGGCCTTGTTGGATGGGTTGAGGCTCGACCATCTCTGCTGGATGGTGTCCGACAGGTCGGGCACACATTCTCCTCTTGGAGGGGAGATGACTCTATCCCCTACCCACCAAGAAGATGACCAGAAACACTCTGCCAAAGGGCAGATCATGTGTTCATGCTATTTTTCTGTAGATGAAGAGTACGACATGGCCATCCGCGAGACCAGGTAATGGATGGAGAGAGAGAGGGAGAGAAGGAGAAAGCAGGTCGTCCGAGGCGGCATATATGCCCAACATGATATCGCCCTTCCGGGAGAAGACCATGCCGCCTCCAAACACCCAAGCAGAGAGCAGTGATGGCTGTTCCTTTCTCAGCCAGAGAAAAGAAATAGAGGAAGACAGTGACCATGTTCCCTCTCCCTCTCCAACAGTGGATAAGAAACAGAGGATGACACTGACCATGTCCACTCTCACTCTCCAACAGTGGACAAGAAACAGAGGATGACAGTGACCATGTTCCCTCTCCATCCCCCTTTCCCTCTCCAACAGTGTATAAAAATAGAGCAAGAAAAGGAGGAAGGTAAAATGGACATGGATATGGATATGAACACTAATTAAATAGTTCTTCGACCTCTGCGCCAGCTGTCCTGTCTGTCACCCAGGCACGCCTAGACCCGGTGTGCTGTGCACAGACCATCCTGGTTCTGACATTCACGTTCATATTCAGTCTTAGACATCTACATGACTCCGACATGGCTGAATGCACTTGAAGAAGCCGGTGACTCTGATGACTCATCCCTAGAGGCAGACGAAGCTGAGGCTACGACGAATGGGTGACATGCCACCGAGATCAACCTCTATCTCATCCTGGTCGATCTTGCTTTCGAGACAGCCAGACAGCATCTCAGTTTCGAGCCTTGGATCTAGAGTGGAAGGGACTGGCGGAGCTGAACTATATCCACACAATATGTAAGAACAGACATCATTCCATTCGCTGCAAGACAATTTGTTTCATAGAGTCGGCATGTGGCGCGATTCGAAGACATCCTTCTCCCCCTTTTACGCACTTCGTTGCACTTGCTACTGTCACAACCCACTCTCCTCCAGTCTCTTGAAGAATTCGTCAAACTCGGCCCCCGTTTCATCTTCCATCTTCAAATCAGAGACAGCCTCAGACACATTCTCGAATTGCTCTTTGATTGGAGACCAATCAAACCCAGCTCTCATTTCATCACCCAGTTTCAAATCAAAGGCATCCCCAGACATTTTCTCGAATTCCGCTTTGATTGGAGCCCAGTCAAACTCTGATCCTGTCTCGTTGTCGTTCTGCTCATAGAATTCACCACGATACCTCTCCAGTAATTCCTCCTCAACTTGGGCCTGATACTCTTGGTCGATTATGGCTGGCTCCATCACCCCGGTGGAAGGAGCCACAATCATCGCCCACAAGTCGCTGTGGCACATGGGGAAGTATGGTGGGAAGGCTCTCTTGATTTCCGCGACAGCAACCGGATCTGGGGTGGCAGCGAGGTCTGCTGGATCCAGGGTGACGGTAGAACCGAAGGAAAATGCAGGCGGCGAGTTGCTTTCATTGCACAGACGAGGCGTTGTGGCTCGAATGTTGTGGTCATGCTCGCATAGAGAGTCCTGGGCCGTGAAGGGAGTTTGTGACCTGAGTATGCTCGCTGGTTGGATATGCATGGGGATCGGCATTCTGATGTCCGGTGGGTATTCATCTTGTGTGATTTGGGATTGGTTTGGTGTGGCATATGGTGGTGGACTGGGTTGCCTGATGCCATGGCCTTGTGTTTTTCTAGTTCGATGAGGAGCAGAGTCTTTCATGGTGGGCATCTAGAGAGTGGTTGGATGCTGCTGGCACTGAGAATGAGAATGATCCAGCGCCACGTAGATTGGAGACGATTCACTCGTCAATCCGACTTTGAATAACAGAGCAGCAAAGTGTAATCTGAGGAAAACTGGACGAAACCATACGAGAACACAGGGTGAGAACACAGGGTGCGGCGTGTAGATCGTGTAGATCGGGTGATCGACCTGGAGTGAAGTTACAGATGAAATCTCGCGCAGTCAGGGCAGGCACCCCAAACAAAGCAGTGACGACCAGCACGCGTGACAGAGAATGGCAGTGCCAAATCCAGCAGAGGACATACACTATGCTCAGAGCAGAATTGCAAATGCAGGAGACGGACACGAGATAGCTTGACTTAGAAGTGATTGCTTGATTGAGCAGGGAAGAAGCAATCAATGTCCTGCAGCAACTTTGCTGTCTATCCTGTTTTACATCTCTGGCCCATGCAGCAAAGAAAGCAGGCAGCTATTGTCCATCGCCAGCTCGTCATTGTTCACCTGCCTTGATGAAGTCCACATTTTTTGCCAGAGCCTTGCCCCTAGCCTTGACCCATGTTTGCTTTCGACCAGTGCAACACACAGTCTGTTTGACAACAGAAGGCCAGAATGTGCACTCAATGCTTGCGGTCGTTCACTTCTTGATTTGTTCTTTGAGCAGTTCGAATTCCTTGTCGAAATCATCCCAATGCCACATAATGCTCTTGCAACCTGCCACAGCGAGCCGTGAGATAGTCTCATGCTTCTCCTCGCTGGAATGACAGGCGCCAACATAGCCCATGACAGGGATTCTTGCCCGAACCGCAGCGTCAGCACCGGCAGCGGTGTCCTGGATGGCCATGCATTCATGGGGTTTTACGCCGTACTTTTCCAGGAGATGGTGGTAGATGGGAGAATCAGGCTTGCTCACTGGCTTGGACGAGATAGTCAATCCGGAGTACACCTCGCCAGGGTCGAAGAATTGGTCCAGATCAGAGGCTGAAAGAGAGGCCTGGATACGGCGGAGTGAAGAAGAGGTGGAGGTGACCGCCAGTTTGTACTTGTTCTCCTCGTGGAGTGTGGCCAGGACCTGCATAGCTCCAGCACATGGCTCTGCCTTTTCTTCCAATTTAGCGATAACCCGCTCTTCTTCCAGCTCGGTCAAGCGTACTAGCTCGCTCCTCGACAGTGTGAAGCCAAGCTCCCTCTGCAGGCGATACACCATCCCACGGAAGGTCCAGTCCGGGAACAGGATCTTGAGATCTTCAGGGTTATAACGGAAAGAAACGTTGCTCGTGGACAGGAACTCGTTGACGACACTGGCGGTAGCCTCAAAGGCAAGGTCCTCGGATTGAACGAGAGTGTTACCACAGTCGAACAAAATATATTTGATCTGTAGACTGTGTCAGTCGACATGGAACACTCGTGGCGAAACAATGGGAGACATGCCGTCATCTTGTTCCTCCTCTCGACTGCTTAGATCGACTGATTTTGTCGTTAGAGAAGTACCGACGGGTTCAATGTCCGATACCGTGGCAGGACGGAGATACTTGGGGTTGGTGATGTTTAGCAGAGAAGTAGTCTGGGATTGACGAACGAGGACAATGTCTCTGCCTGATCTCTTCCCCAAATATGGGATGAGAAGAGAAGCACTAGGAGTGATAGGTTTCGGTCAAGATCTGTGACCAGTGGAGGCAGAATAGGTGCCAACGGTAAGGCACTCAACCCTCTGGTGCAGTGAACTTGAAGAAAAGCCCTGAGGCCGCCAAGACAAGCAAAGGATAGCGGCTCGGACATGGGACATCTTAAAGCGGCATCGATGAAGGATATGAAGACCTAGGAGACTTGTGTGTCTTGTGGAAGTGTGCAAAATAGGTGCTGGTGTGAAATATTCTGACAAGGCGGTGCAAGGCTGTAGAGTGACTGCTTATCGCATCGGCCCAAGCCAAACAGCAAGGGTCAAAGACGTGAGTAACTATGGCTCATGATTGCTCCAATTTCGCCTGATGATCGACATCCAGACAAGTCACAATGCAAGAACAGAGAAAGAGGCAGACAGAGGAGAATCCCAGTGTGAGTGCTGATGTATGGACAGGGTAGGACATCTTCTGGCTTTCCAAACTCATGTGGCAGGGGCACTGTCTTGGTATATTGCTTCTGCATGTCTGCCAGCATTCCCATCGAGTTGAGCACCCACTACTCGTTTGGCTGTCTGCTAGTCGTGCTCTGCGTCCTTGGTGTGTCTCTCCTATAATGTATAAGAAAGGGTACTTCCATCTATGCCGATCTAGTGTATGTGCCAAAACAATGGCCAGATACCTTGGATGAGCTGGCAATTGAAGTTGTCCAGCAAGATCTCTCAGAAGAGATCAAGTTGTGTCAAGTCTCTCAGGACCTGCGTGCAGGCACGTGGCACATGGCACATTGAGACAAAAGGACAGAGACATGGCAATAAGCATCCCCTTCAAATCTGCCATAGACAACCAACGCTGGACATGCAGGTATTGTTTGTTGCAGGACTAACCTAAACCATGGCTTCATGGACACAGTGGCAGTGGCAGTCGGGTGGAGGTTGAAGCTCCCCGTCATGAACTGCCCCCATGATCTACCAGCATGCTCCTCCCAAAGAGCAGCGACACAGGCTCTTGCTCTAGACAACCAAGGTGCATCACCAACGGATGCACCAACGGAAGCTGGCCTGATCATGCTTGGAGATTGATGGGATTTGATGGAATCAATTCAGACGACGTGGTGAGCCGACCAATCACAGCTGCCCACAGCCTCGGCGTCAACGGCCGACACGATTGGCGGAGGGCTCGGTTCCTCCGCCGACGACGGGCAGGGAGTCTAGTGTGTTGACATAATTCCCCGGGCTATATCATTGGTTGTCACCCTGCTAGCTACTTCGTCTTCGGCAGGTTTGCCGAACGCGCTGCCGCTCACTTGTTGCCCCCGATCTCAGGGCCGCCATCCACATCCCCCCCTCAAGACCTCAGCTAGTTATTGATATCTCACGGACACTCCCTCAACTCCATCATCAATCGTGTTAGGGTGACACTCGGACCTCTATCCTCCTGCACCTGTCATTTGCTAGCCTGGGTTGGGACTCTCTTGCACATCCCTCTTGTATCCGGCACCTGGTCTATTCGGTATCCAAAGTATTGTTTACCGCATACGATCCTAGCGATAAGCATCACCCCACGGTCCTGTCTGACATGCAGCCATGGTACTGTTGGAGAAGCAATGGGTGAATGTTCAAGAGAAGACGTTTACTAAGTGGTAGCCCACCCCCTGATTGCCCCTTCTGCTCTCGCGCCCCTTCTGACGACCTGCAGGTTGAACAATAAGATAGCGCCTCGCGATGTCTCCGTCAAGTCCCTTGTGACTGATCTCTCGGATGGGATTATTCTCATCCACCTCCTCGAAGTCCTCAGCAATGAATCGCTTGGGCGATATGCCTCGAATCCCAGGCTGCGGGTGCAGCGGTTCGAGAATGTCAACAAGTCATTGGAATTTATCAAAAGCCGGGGTATTCAGATGACCAATATTGGTGCCGAAGATGTCGTCGATGGGAACAGAAAAATCATCCTTGGTCTGATATGGACTCTCATTCTCCGGTTCACCATCTCGGATATTAATGAAGAGGGCATGACGGCCAAGGAGGGTTTGCTTCTGTGGTGCCAGCGAAAGACCGCCTGCTATGAAGGTGTCGAGGTTCGAGATTTTTCCACTTCTTGGAATGACGGCCTGGCCTTCTGTGCCCTCCTCGATATCCACCGGCCTGATCTCATTGATTTCGACACTTTGGATAAATCAGATCACAAAGGGAATATGAAACTGGCGTTCGATATTGCTAGCAAAGAGATTGGGATCCCGGATCTGCTTGATGTCGAAGATGTGGCCGACATCCCCAGACCGGACGAAAGGTCGCTGATGACATATATCGCCTACTGGTTCCACGCATTTAGCGCCATGGAGAAAGTGGAAAACGCCGGGCGGCGGGTGGAAAAGTTCGTCAGTAACATGCAAGGTGCGTGGGAGATGGAGTCGGCATATGAGAAGCGGATGCGGGCCCTGCTGCAGCAAATCAGACAGCAACGACAGCTATGGCATAACTCCAGGTTCGAAGGGACCTACGCCGATGCAAAGGCTCAGGCCAATGAAATTTCCAGTTTCAAAAGAAATCAGAAGAGGAAGTGGGTGGCAGAGAAATCAGATCTCGCGGCGCTCCTAGGTAACATCAAAACCAAACTGTCTACCTACCGTTTGAGACCATATGAACCGCCCGCGGACCTTCGACTTGAGGTGCTGGATCATGAATGGGCAGCATTGGGCACCGACGAGCACGCGCGAAGCAAATTGATCAACGAGACCATCCGCGACATCAAGAATGCGCTGAGACGAAGTTTTGCCGACAAAGCCAACGACTTTGCCCTGACTCTCAATACGCTTTCCTTGGCTGTGTCGGGATTGGAAGGCGACGTGGAAGATCAGCTTCAACATGCGCAGAGACTGTCGGCCAACTTGGCACCTCTCGAGCAATATCTGGAAGGAATAGCTATCCTCGACGAGAAGTGCCAGGAGGCGAATATCGACGAGAACGACTTCACCACCTACACTTACGATGAGTTGCTATATGAGCTGAGCTTGGTGAGGACCAGCGTGCAGAAAAAGTTGACGTTCCTCGAGAACCAGATGGTGGCGAGGAGCATGACCAACCTCACCCCCATCCAGCTCGAAGAATTTGAGTCAGTCTTTCGACATTTCGACCGTGACGGGACCAACACCCTTCACGAGTTGGAGTTTAGTGCCGCATTGGCTAGTCTCGGGTTGGTGTACGATGAAGAAGAGATGCACGAAAAGTATGTGGAGGTCTGTCATAGTGGGATTGATCCCTCCATGTCACCTGTATCGCGGCGCCAGAGGGAGAACCGCGGAGTGGGCTTTGAACAATTCATCCGTTTCATGGTATCCGTCACCGAAGACCAAAATAGCGCCGAACAGGTGTTCCAATCCTTCCGGGAGGTGGCTGACGGAAAGCCATATGTCACCGAAATGGATCTGAGGCATTCTCTGATCCCCGACGAGCTGATTGAAGATTTGCTCAACAGCATGCCGGAACACAAGGGACCCGATCTCGAGGTGGACCGAGACGTACCCAAATATGATTATATTTCCTTCATGCAGCGCATGATTGGAGACGGAGACGGAGACGGAGACAACGACGCCAACGGGGAAAGTGATCATAGAGGTCGGGCGAATGGTGTGAAGACGCCCACCACTCCCCGACGGTAAGTCACTCCTCCTTTCCCCTGTGGTATCTGCTTTTCTGTGACCCTTTGCTTTGGATTTGTCCATTACACTAGCAGCGGGAGCGGGAGTTGGATTGAGCGACCTTGAGTCGGTTGGGTATTCTAGATGGGAGGGTGACCTCTCCGAGCAGAAAGTGGACAGACGATCGGAATGAAAATAGCGAGCGATGAATACCAATACATGGATAATTAATAGCCCCTAAGCCTCCTGCGACGATGCACAATACGGATACTTCTACAGCGTGCACAGCTCTGTGCCGGCCCCTTAGCCCCTGACGTGCTGACATAAGCCACCCCTTACCCCATCAGCGATCTCACATCTCAACCGAGGCAAAGCTCAATAGAGGAGGTGAGGAGATATGCTGCTGATCGGTGTATTCCTTCGAGGTGCTTCGTTGATTCGCCTCGGTAGCAGGCCGCATTTCGGTTGGGTCTTGCACTTCTCCTCTTCAGCGGTACCTGTAGGTGCCTGCAATGGCCAAGTCGGGATCGCAGGCCCAAGCATGCGTCCAGCTCTGCCACTCAAGTGGCCTCAGCCCGCGACTTCCTGACCCTTGGAACCCCCGTTGGGATGCTTCAATAGCTGGATGCCACCATGCCGCGAAAGACGGTCTACCTTCCTGCGAAGGACTATGAACTTCCCAACATCGACTTGCTGACGTTGGTCTACGGTGAGCAGCGAACGAATGTTTTGGTCATCCATTGAGAGAGCAGCGCGTCTGATGTCTGAGATCCCTGCGCAGAGTCTCCAGAGGCGTGGAGCAATGACTCGACAATCGCACATGCCGAAGCCGCCTTGCCGTCCAACTTTGTCACCAAAGCCCAGGCGCGGGACTACACTAAGAGGATTGCCCATCACTTCAGGCACTCGTACGGCATCGGCGCCGATGGGCCGGGCAAAGACGTGGTCGTTTCCATCTCGTCCGGCCAGATTCTCCTGTCCAGCATTTTCTACGGTGTCATTGCAGCAGGAGGCGTCTACTCGGCGGCCAGCTCGAGCTTCACCTACCTCGAATTGGCGAGGCAGATCAAGCAGGGTCGAAGTCGATTGATCGTTGCCAGTCCGGACTGTACGGATGTTGCGGTCAAGGCGGCACACGAGTGCGGTATCCCGCTGGACCGAGTTCTGGTGCTGGACAGCATGGGCGGCAACAGGAGGTTGGCGAGTGTCCTCGGCAACGGAAGGAACCTGATCGAAGGCGAGGGCCAGCCCAAAGAAAGGTTGGACTGGGAGGTGATCACGGCCAAGGAGGTGTTGGAAAACCGAGTCATCTGCCTCCTGTACAGCAGCGGCACGACCGGCGCGCCCAAAGGTGTGTTTGTCACAACAGGTCCATGCCGTCCCTGGGCTAGACAGACACACCGATTCTCTTGCAAGTTGTCGCTGACCGGGCCGGCTTGATTGAGCAGGAGTCAAGCTGTCGCACCAGAATCTCGTGTCCGAGGGTCTCATCCCGCAATACCTGGTGCGCGAGTTCCTTGACCGCCAACGCCGCCGGGACGCCTCGTACGAGTTCGAATACCGAACCCTTGGCCACCTGCCCGCCGCACATATTGCCGGGTGTCAGGGATATCTGGTGAACCCAGCGCTCGCGGGCGGGACGGTGTATTGGATGGCGAAGTTCGACTTTGCCAAGTTCCTCGAGTACAACCGAACGTTCCGGATCACCACCTTCTTCACCGTCCCGCCCATCTACCTGCTGATCGCGAAGAGCCCGCTGGTGAAGGACCAGTTCCGCACCTTGGTGCACGCCATCTCGGGCGCGGCGCCCATGGGCGCCGAACTGATGGCGCTCGCCGAACGGAAGCTGGGCTGCAGCATCAGCCAGACGTGGGGTCTGAGCGAAACTACGGGCAGCGTGACGGCGATGCCGTGGGACCGCCATGACAAGACCGGGTCGGTGTCGCCGCTGCTGCCGAACACGCGGATGCGTATCGTCGACGACGACGAGCTCGATGTCGACGAAGGCTGCGAGGGCGAGTTCGTCATGCAGGGCCCCATGGTAGCAAAGGGCTATTGGGACAACCAGCAGGCCACTCGTGACAGTTTCACCCGCGACGGCCTGTGGTTCAAGACCGGCGATGTCGGTGTGGTTCGGGACGGCATGTTCTACGTCGTTGATCGGAAGAAGGTATGTTCTTGCATCACTGCTGGTCATACCATACCCCTGGGGACCTAGGCACCTAGCTAGGTACTTCATGCATGAGTGACCTTGGCCCCAAGTCCTGTAGCTGACCACTGCACTGCACCGCACCGCATCGCACCGTCAGCTGACCTCGATCGTGATCGTGACCGTGCAGGAACTCATCAAATACAAAGGCATGCAAGTGGCGCCCGCCGAGCTCGAGGCCACCCTGCTTTCGCACGACCTGATTCTCGACGCCGCCGTCATCGGCGTGCCCGATCCTTCTGGCTCCGGCAACGAGCTGCCCCGTGCCTACATCGTGGCCGACCACTCCAAGATCTCCGCCGACCGAATCAAAGACTACGTCAAGCAGAATCTCGCCCCGCACAAGCAGCTCCGTGGCGGCGTCGTCTTCCTCCCCGCCATTCCCAAGTCTCCGGCCGGCAAGATTCTGAGGAAGGACTTGAGGGAGCTGGCCAAGAGAGAGAGCAACGCGCAGCAGGGCTCAAAGCTGTGAGGTAGCAGTAGCAAGCAGCAGCGACGGAGCTGACGAGTGTGGCTGCACAAGACATGGATAGAGTTGAGAAACAGAACCTCCAGGTCGGCGCGCGTACAGATGCAGTGCAGACAGAGTCACATCGAGAACTTCCGCCGCTCGTCTCCGAGACGTCTGCCATTGAGACACTCATACAAGATAGATGAATGAGCACAGAGGCTAGAGACGTTGCACAATACTAGTATGAGGTACATTCTGTTTTTGCTACAATGATATCTCCCCGCATGTCTGCAGGAAGAGGTCAAGTCTAGTGATTCAGAACGCTGGCCGTTGGCGTCAAGCAGGGCGGCCAGTGCTACGACGATACGAGTAGACACGAAGAGCGAGACCAACTAAAACCTTGGCGTTATATTTTCCAGACCTTGACATTGTGCGGGTTTTTCGAGATGGCATGGGCGACGATTTTGCTGACGCTGCCCTGCTCCTCTCGTCCATTCCTCCATTCTTTCGGACCTGCGAGATAGGAGATGAACCCTGGAGGCCCAGAGATGAGAATTTGGCGCTGCTCTTGTGGCGTGGTCATCCCGGTTGTGAAGTCCTTGCCGTCGAATCGCGACAGCGCTCGAAGGACGGCGTCTTCGTCAATCCAAGTATCCTCGGCGTTCACAAAGTATTCAACAGTGACCTGGCCGGGATATTTTTTCTTCAGAGCCTCCAACTCTTTGACCAGGAGGCCCTGTTCTTGGGAGACTGGAGGTGGAGGTTTTGCTTTGGGTGTCGAGAAGAATCCAGACCACGTCGGCTTCGGAGGAACAGTCTCGGCAGGAGGAGCATCACTGACACCGCCTAAGCAGTCTTCCCGCATCCTGCTGGCCCACAAAATATGCAGCTTTTTGTCCTTGTTCGTCTGGTCTCCATCTATCGCTTTGTTTCCTTCAAACAGAGCATACGCGGCCTGTAGAGCCGGAGCGATCCCCGTTCCCCCAGCAAGAAAAACGATCTGTCGGACGTCCGGGTTGAACTCGTACTCGACGTTGGGGCCCCTCATCTCGACCTCGGCTCCGATGGGCAGTCTGTGTAGGTAACCTGAAACTTCGCCATGCGGGTCGTTCCTGATCAAGAACCGCAATTCTCGCTGTTTTTCACCGCCCACCGAGTCCAGTGGCGGCAGAGGAGTGTAGGCTCGGACGATCTGCAGTTGCGGTTGTTTGAAATGGACATTCCAGATACCCCTCTTCCGGGCGTCTGTGTACCGCTCAAAATCTTGGGCACCTCCTTCCGGCTTCAGGTGGAATATGCTGGCAGTCGACGACACTCGTTCTTTGGAGAGCAGCGAATATGCGGCGAAGGAGCTGTCTTTGCCATATATATTATACAGCTGCCAGCCTGCTATGAGACCTGCGCCAGAAAAGATTGCGATGACGAGCCGACGTGGGGCATACTTCGACCTTGAACGATCTTGTGTATGCGGCGGAGACTTTGGTGTGCCGGCAGAGGTAGAGGAATTGGACCGCGTGCAGCGTCTCAAGGGAAGCCGTTTTGAGGCATACTTCGAGTTGCGCGATGCCCCAGCCGAGCACCGTGCAAACATGGAAGACTCCCTCCGAACAGACTGTGAGACAATGTGCAGCACTCGCCGTCAAAGCTCGAATATCGCGGTACGAAGGATGTTGCAGTCAAAGAGTTCGTGCCGCTTTGGAGTACCTCTATTGGGCTAACTTAATATGGAGATTATATCTTGCTCCTTTCGAAACTTATTATTTGCCTTTAGACCCGTGTGCACGGCCAGCTTATCGATAAAGGGGAGGTCGAACTCTACAATGTTGTTATATATTAAAAGGTCTAACTTTTGAACACAAATCACCTCCAAAGGCGATACGAGCTGTCAAGCATGTTCAGCGCAATTGGTCTAGCGGTATGATTCTCGCTTAGGGTCAAATCCATCTGGATTCGCATCCAAATAAGTGCGAGAGGTCCCAGGTTCGATCCCTGGATTGCGCCCTTTCATTCTTCATTTTTGGAATTTTTTTGGCATTTTTTTGAGTCGCGCGGAGCTCGGAGCATCTTTCGAATCAGTCTGGTCTTGATTCGCCAAGAAATGACATCAATATAAATTCGTGTCGGCGGGCCAAATCCCACTCACTTCAACACGCGTCCGCCGCAGGAAAACACAAAGTCAGGTCTGCCGTCGCAGCATGGGCCCTTCAACTGAGGCGGCGGGTCAAAAGCGCAAGGTGACTTTTGACAGACCTGGACAATCTTCTAGCGCACGCAAACGACAGAAGGTGCAAGAGGCTCGCAATGTTTCTGTCCAGTCAGCTGCGGCGGCGCTCTCGTCCAACGGCGAACTCAATGTCGCCTCATTCATCAAGGCCCGGGAGTTTGAAATTGGTGCACTGGAGAGGAGCATGCAGAGGGCGAGGACGGCCTTGACGGTCAGAGCCTTCCAACAAGTTCCGAGTCACATGCGAAGGAGGTCTGCCAGTCACAATGCCAAAAAGGTGCCCCGGCGGCTGCGACGTAGGGCAGAGCACGAGGTGAGCTTATTGATTTTCTGGGGAGAAGTTGTCGCCGTGTGCTGACAGGGCTGACCAGCATGGGTGTAGATGAGAGTCGACAACACTCCCAAACGGACGCGTACACCCTCCCGGAAACTGAGACTACGCCTCGAGACCGCAAAGGCGGTCCGTAAGATGAATCAAAAGACCCAAACAGTGCGTCGGAGGAAAAGGGAAGCCAAGCTGAACGCAAAGCAGACGGACCCTGAAAACCACGTCTCCACGGCACGTGTGCCGCGCTTGAAGAAGAATACACTGGCCGAGCCCCCGAAAGCTACGACGAAATATAAAAAGAGACAGGTCAACAAGACATGGCTACCCACCCATCTATGGCACACGAAACGGGCACATATGACCGGTCCCACGGAACCGTTGTGGAGGCTGGCGATCCCGTGGAGGCCTACCGAGAAGAGCTACAGACCGAGTCACCGCGCCGCAGGAAGTCGCGGTTGCATAGCCTGGGACACTAGCTACATGTCCACGGTGGCATGTTGGGGAACCGAGCACGCGCTGGATAGCCTGCTGAACTCTCTGGGTTTCCGTCCCAACGGCCTCACCCCCACCCTGCAGAGAAAATGGAAGTCAGGGACCAGGTTTGCAGAGGGCTTTGTCTGTGAGCGAGACGGCGAGAACAGGCCGATTGCTCCGGCCACAGTCCTATGGTGTATTCAGCCTCAGGGGAAAGGGACGATGGCTGAGCCCTCCAAGTTTGCTGAAGAAATGGAGGTTGATACGAATGATCAGGCCCAAGCTCCAACGCCTCGGATCAAAAATGAGGGCAAGGCAAGACTCGAGCACCGACTCTTGATCCGGATTCATCCCTCGGCCTTCCACCAGTTCTGGCAGGAGCTGTTGAAGGTCGCGAAAATGCAGAAACCACAAGTACTGGTGGAAGATCTTCGCTTCGAGATCGGGAGCCTGGAGATCCAAGGCCCTGGATCGACCGAGTCGTTACTGGGCGTACTGCGGCCTTTCCACAGAGTTGGCGAGGCGGAAGATACCATGGCAACTCTGTGGACCTCTCTGGCGGGGCTCAACAATCCTGGAACACTACCGCAGAATGCCATACTGTCTTTTGATATGGTCGATCCTCGACTCAGTTATCCGCCCAAGCGGATCACGCTGCCGAGAGATACCGACGCAACTCAGTTGAACGAGATCTTGGTTTCCTGGCCGCCCGACAAGGAGCTGTCTTGCTCCAAATTGACGTCACACAGAGAACGTTGGACAGTGAGCAAGTCGTTACCGTCACAGAAAGCTATCAATCGTCGCAGGGCACTTGCTCCGCCCGGTCACGCACCAGCACCATCAGCAAAAGATCCACCTATACCCGTGATTCTTCTAGCTTCGAGAATTGAAGACGTGTCGGCGACCAAATGCGGTAGCCTCCAAGGATCGTGGACTGTCCTTCTACCTTGGTCTTGTGTGGATCCGGTTTGGCGTTCGTTGATGTACTACCCCCTTTCAGCAGGAGGGACGCCGCGGTTTGGAGGACTCCACGAGAAACAACAAATGGCATTTGAGCAAAAAGTCCCTTGGTTCCCCGGGGACGTACCCGGAACTGATGCAGGGAAAGCATGGGAGCGTACCCAGAGTGAGAAGAGGTTTGACCAATGGATGCGCAGACCTCCCAAATATAGGACTGCGTGGGAGAAGCTTGACCTAGGTCTAGATAGGTCCGGTGAGGTCGGTAGAGGCTGGGCCTGTGACTGGGAATATCTGTTCGAGAGCAAGAGAGACGTCGCGGCAAGAGAAAGCGGACCCACTGCCACGACTACCACCCAGTTGCCTGCGGCGAAAACAGCAAAGCCATTGCTTACCCAGCGACAACGCAAAGCAGTCCAATCTCGAGCCCAAGCTGAGATCGAAGCCGGCGCGGAAGAGGCAACTCGTCGACGCAACACCTCCAGCCCGGAAAGCGAAGATGAAACCGGACCTCCGGCCCTCCCTGCTGAAGTCCACTACACCCAGCTTTCGCCCTCAGTTGCTCGGTTGCTCCTCAAGAATCCATCAGCTGCCCTGTTCCCGTCTACTCCAGCCCTGATTACCATCCGCATTACGCTGCTGGATAAGGGAAGCCCGAATCCCGCAGCTCGGATATACCGACTTCCCTCGACTCGTACATCCATAGCAGCCACTGGAACCGAACCTCCAGCGAGCAAAACAAATGCCGAACCCACACCACAAACGCATCCGCAAGCTTGGTCCTCCGCGCCACCGGCGGCCCAGCAACCCCCTGCAACCAGCACGACCGAATCGTCGCTGTCGAGCACATCTGCTCTCGGCCTGCGGGAGCGCTGGCTTGCATTGGACCCTTCCTACGACCAAGACTGTCCACCCAATGGCAACGCCCGCACCCGTCTGAAAAAGCAAAAGACCAACCGGTTCGGCGTACCAAGTCAACAGCACGCGTACCCGCGCGAATCGCTCGCAAAGATCAACGTGCTTCCTAAGAACGCGCCTCCCGAAATCGTCGCCAAGTTCGGACCCGACAGCGCCTTTGGGCGCGGTGATGGAGAAATCCCCAAGGAGAGACCACCACCAGCCCGTAACCAGAAAGCTCAAAGGACGGCGAAAGGGAAAGGCAGGGACAAAGCCGGCCTAGGCAAGCCCCCTGGTGATGCCAACCCCGACGCGAGCAAGGGCAATCCCTACCTCGACCCGGCCGACACCGACGCGCCGAACCTCGCCGCCGAACTTGCTGGTCTCATGGTTCCAGGTCCCATGGGGCCGCAGACCGAGTGGACAAGACATCCTCCGTGCCCGGACGTCGACGACCTGATTGGATTCGTCACGTCGGGCGGCTACAATCTGTCCGAGGGACGAGGCACCGCTGTCGGCGCTATATGGGCGCAGAGGCTGGTCGAGGGCTGGACGGCCGACGGCAAGGGTGCCGAAGGCGATGCACGCTCGAGGACCCTCGCCCCAGACAAAGCCAAGCAGCAGAACCAGAGACAGCGGAGGCTTTGTATAGTTCGTAACGCCGGTGAGAGCATCGGCCGCCTCGGGATATGGGAGTGCTGCGGTTGAAATGAACCAGAATACACAAGAATCCTGATTGATGCAATTGTAATCGCGGGATGGATCTTCATGTCCATTCCCTAATTTCTAATGTCAAGTGTCGCTGGGGACCACAGTCCTCTTCCCTCCCCCTCCCTTCTGGACAAACTAAGCAGTTAGTCTCCACAGCAGACAGAGAACACCAGGTCTCTTTCTTCCTTGTGTATCTAGGATGCAATTGCATCAAACAGGGGTCCTGAAGTCGTAGCGAGCGTTTCGAATTCGAGAAAGGACCAGGCCGCTTGCCTCTTAGACCTCCGACGGAGACCTCTCTTGCTACGTGGATATCTGTGCACTGGACCAGGCCTGACTTCTGCCTCCCCAGGCATCATTTATTCGAGGCAGGAAATGGCAATTGGAAAATGGAAACAGATTAGTTACACAGTACCTCGTCAATCGAGGCTCGCGTGACATGGGCCAAATGGTCGTCCAAAGACGGATGGAAGGCTTCAATAAACTATAGTCTAGATATAGTTGAGCTCTTTCTCGTTATGAGGATGCTCCTTGCATTCTCTGTTTTGTTTTATACACATGGAGCTACGATGGCTGGAGCCACAGCTGCAAAGCTCCCAATCGTACTTTCCGCAATTTCCAGGAGCTCCGGCGTTCTTTTCTCCCCACGTTGACTCGACAACGATGCTCATTCACACACAACACGAGAGGGTATCGAGAAAAATGAAAAAAGAGAAAGCTATAGTCCCAGCCGAGCCGAGATAAGCGCTCAAACAACAACATAGACAACCAAGGAAAATTGATCAGTGCTCTGAGAGCTCTGGACAATTGTGCAGACCGCAGCTCCTCACCATACGTCTGTACTCATCCCGTCGTAAATTAAACATGGCATCAGTAGCCTTGATGTCTGCAGCACGCAACACACGTATCCCGACGCCCTCATCCCCGACGAACGCATGCTTGGAGGGTTCACGTTTGAAGACGACGCCTTGTCAGCCAAGGGTCAATGTCAGCTAGCTGCCTGGCCCGTGTGAGGCCTTGCTTCAAATTTATATGGCATAATTTTCGGCGTGGAGAAAGATCTCGTCCTTCCCCGGATCCCTCCAGACCTCGCTCTGCAGTCTGGCGACAGTGTTCGCCACATCGGTCCTCATCTCGGGAGGTCCGCAAACATAGATGCAGGTTCGCCTGCCAAAATCCTTACTCAGGCCTTTCAGCATGTAAGGAATGTCAGGACGCCCGTACTCCGTATGCCAACCATCCCGGCGATTTGAGGTGACGTTTGTAGGAAGAAATGCGAAACGCATTAGGTTCTTTTGAAATTTGGTCGGGGTCTGCGGGAAGCCGAAGTCAAAGGCACGGGTGGCGTCGACCTGGGCTTGGGATAATGTCGACATGCGATGATCCCTGGGTGGAGGCGGAGGATAGTGAGCCTGATGGGCCTGTGCACCAGGAGGAGGTGGATAGTAAGTCTGATGGAGATCTGCGCCAGGAGGCGCTGGATGCCGAGGTGGTGAGAGGTAGGCCTGTGGTAGAGCGGTGATGCTGTCTTCGAATTCTCGTTTGAGATCCGGTTCTTGCTCCGCCGCCAGCGCAGAGTTCCGTTTGCTGCTGGCTCCGGCATGGTGGATGGCGTCGGTGATCTTGTCCCGGATTCCGCTAAGGCGGTGTTCTTTGACGTCCGGCCCGGGTACGGGGATCTGGCGTCTGGCGGCGGTGATGAAGAAGTGACATTGCACCGACCCCGGTGGAGCGCATTCTCGGCAGATGCGAAGCTCTTCCTTGAACCATTCCATGATATCCGGACGTTTCATGGCCCAGATGACGTGCACCTTGGATGTGGTGGCCTTGCCATCACGCATGCGCTTGATCAAGTCCAGGAGCTGACTGGCAATGGCTGTGATGCCGCTGCCTCCAGCGAAGAACACGACCTGATCAAAAGAGGCCATTTGCCGTTGCATGCCTCCGTACGGACCTTCGACGAAAGCCCTGTAGGTCTTGTAAGGTCCTTTCTTGATGCAGGTGTCGAGCACCTTGCGAGTGAACCCGCTGAACGGTCTGAACACCAGGGTCATGTCTCGGTATTGTTCGCCATATTCGGAAGGGAAGTCGAGACTGCACAGCGAGGCAATGGTGAACGGGTGGTTCTCCAACACTCCGATACCTGGCATCCTCAGATAGACGTACTGGCCAGGCCGCCATCTTTTCTGGGTAGGGATTGTGACTTTGACGGCATTCTCGGGCAAAATGGTCACGGCTGATTCTTCTCCAATCAGCCACGACGATCGCAGAGGGTTCATCCAGTTCAGGAAGAAGAGACGGGCAAACAGAGAAACAGCCATCAAGACCACGGTTGAGTAGAGATATGCCCAGGAGGTCAAGTAGTTGTGGCAATGCCAGAACATCAGACCAATGAAGGCCCACGCGACGGGAATGTGGAGCAGGACAAACAATTCGTACATCTTGGCTCGCAGAAAAGGGAGTGAATGCAGCGTCAGGAAGATCAGGGGAGCGATGGCGGCAATCCCAGTGGTGAAGACATAGTATCGCTGGTGGAAGTACAACTTGAATGTCGCATAGCCGTCGGGATCGGACACAGACTGATACCAGTAGGGAACGGCATGGATGATGGCAAAAGCAGTGCAAAGGTACGCCGTCCAGCGATGAAGAACAATCAGTCGCTCGTGACCGATGCCTGTCAGCATTGAAATCGGGTTTGCTTTGGTGGCCAAAACGACCACCCATGGGAGCAGGGAGACGGACATCATACCAGCTCGGACCGCCACGGGAGGTGACCCATACGCCATCGATGCATAGAAGAGCGGTCGCGGCAAGAAGCAGTAGAGGAGTGAGGCGGCCAGACAGATGGCCATGATGGCCAGAACCCCCAAAGATGGGAACGTGAACTTGAACTTGCCCATACGTAGAGCTGGCACAGGCCGGTAGAAGATCCATCTGAAGAAGGCGATGGTGTTGTTAAGGGGTGCGATTGCGGACATAGCTGCTTGCTGCTTCGGTTTCTCTGTTGGCAACGGGCCCTGGGATGGAAAAAAGTGCCTGGTCGATCCATCGGTCATGGCGCTGATGGCGCTCGGTAACTCGTTGTCCATATAGCCATGGTATCCTGGATACCCAAGTGGCGGTGACAATCCCGGCGGGCTTGACGCGGAGGCGGAATTGATGAGTTCTTCTTTGTAGAGAGCAGTCCGGATTTTGTCGCCCCAATAGTAGTACATGCGCATTAATGTCGTCGCGACCACCAGGATGATGCCCACGTAAACAAACAAGAGGCCATACTTTCCCGCCGCGTGGAAAGGATCATGTTGGATCGCATCCTGAAGAGCTGGAGGCGTGGTGCTGTTGATGGGAATGTTGACTCTCTTCACGAATTCTTCCACCGACCGTTCCACTGCCGACCATGTTTCTTCACCTCTCCCAGCCAAGCGACCCAGTGCCTCTGCCGACGATGAGGGCATAGTGGTGCGCGGGGTTAGGCTGGATAGCTCGACCGGCTTCCAGCAGCAGCCGTGAATGTGTATGGGACAGTGGGCAAGATGGTGATCTTTCTAGTCTTCAAGAGATGTGCGGCGAAAGGTCGTGTTTCTGGTCGAGGCCAGGCCGGCTGTCACTTCGACTGGGTCTATTGGATGTTATTGGTTTTTGTTGCAGGATGATCACGTATCCTGTGACCACTCGATGGCCACCGCAGAAGATAGCCGTCTTTGTGACCGATTGGGGTTGAGAAAGCCTGCTTTCTCAAAGGACAGAACGTCAAGGTAGCGAATGTAGGAAACGTAGGATCGCAGAAACGACGTCTCTTGGTTGTTGAGGAGGGAGGGGGCCGAATGGTAGGATATAGACCTGGGGACGATGCGAGAGAGAGACAAGTTGCTCACACGACAGATAGTGATGAACAAAATGCGCGCGTGCGGAGGGATTGCATACCTCGCTACTCACCGTGATATCGACGGATAGAGGCCATTCCCCAGAAGCTACCAACGGAGGGCAGCGTTCGTGACAAGGCCATGGGCTCAGCATATCGAGGACGGGCCCCGGGAGCCCTCCATCTCACAAGTTGCAGCAACTGAAGGAGAGTCAGCGCTTCGACGAGCGCGTGCATTGGTTGCGGGCAGGCCCAGCGCAAGACTGGAGGCGAGAGCAGTGGAACCTGGAGCGGACCGCGTCCTAGAGGGCCCCTGGAGGGGAGAATCATGCAGACGGCGACGCCATCTTCCGCAGCGGGATGGGAAACAAACGAGTCCGAGGGAGTGATTGGTGTTGCACAAAATGGAGCAGCAGAGCAAAACTGCGGTGGAGGGCGACTGCCTGCGACCGCCTGCGCCTGGAGCAAATCGCAGGCCGCCGTCGTTACCGCCCAAGTGTGACGGCCTGCAAACGGCACCTCTAGCTCTCCTGCATCCCACCAACCACCTCCCAGATACCCATCAATCCCATCCAGGGTTTCGAGAATCTCTGACGCTTCCGCGTCCCTGTTGCGCTCCCGAATGATCCGTCTTCTCAACGCGGCACGCTGCTCGATCGATGCGACCTCGGACAACACACTTCAATGTTCTATCCGCTCCGAACCCTCCGTATGCTACCGTGTGCTTATATCAGGGATCGAGCTGGTTGTCAGCAGGAAGCGCAGGTCTGCTTACACGCAGTGCTGGAGCGGTGTACCACTCAGCCAACCTTGAGCTAAAAGAAGCCGAGCGACAAACACGGCAGCTGTGCCTATCTATGCTTTTCATCTATGCTTCGCGTCGACAAGGTGACCCGGGTAGAGTGGCATTCCCGGAGGTGACTCTAATGTCGGTCGCCTCAGGCCAACTATCGCCTTGTTATACCTTCCTTCCTCGCCAGACTTGATCCCCGTCGTTTCCTGCGTCTATACCGTGGATAGATTCGAGCCTGAAGATGCTCTCGTCTCTCCATACAAAGTTTCTCAAATAGGGCCTGCGAGGAAGAACGACGGCGCAAGAAGTACCGATGCTATGTATCTCACGCACACAGTAAGCCACGCCACCGTTTGAAGGAGACGCTATAGATACCATCGAGATGTTCGTTCCGATGACTACCTAAATCAGACGCTCTGAGAAGAGATCGATCAGAGCAGGAGACAGTTCACGAAGAGCCCAGTGAGAAGCATCTGACTTGCTTTCGATCGTCTTCTTGAACACCCTGTATCTTCGAGGGCTTCGGAGTACGAATACTGCGGAGATTGGTCTCCTTGTCTCGGTATTATCTATTGTGATGCCATGTCCACGAGCCTCCGCAAGACAAAACAAGGGATAGAGAGAAGTCCAGCACTAGTCCGTGTGATGTGGATGTTGAAAGTCGGTGCAAGGGGAGGCTGATCAACTAAACATCCCCTTAATGCGATGTGCTGCGATGTGGCGGAATGTGATGGAGAAGGCCATTGCCATATGGCATTCGTGCTCTTCTCAATTTCCACAATACTTGACAGCGGCTAAGGCATGGTAGGTCAGAAGTTGGAACAGGATAAAGTATCGTCGCGCAGAGTTCTCATGCCAACAGGGCATTTCGAACTAGGGAAGACATGGCCGACATCAGGCTTGGTTTAACAGAGCCGCACGGGGTGCTGCAAGACAGCAGTCAGGACACAACATTAACGGAAGATTCGGTATAAGATGAAACCCTCAAGGCTGGACGAGGCTGAGTGAGGTTAGGTACTGTCAACGGGATTAGGATCGAGAGAGACAAGGCCCCGAAGTGGAACAACATGAGGCCAACGCGTCGCCAGGAAACGAGCCAAAAATCGACTGATAAGCGCTTGGAAAGCGTCGTGACGGATGGCTTGTCGCTAGATCCTGCACACTACCTCGCTCCAATGACACTTCAAAACAAGGCGCCCTGGAGCTCTGTATACTCCACCTTAGCCTCGCAGAGGAACAAGCCTTCGGATATCGAGGAACTTGGCCTAGGAGAAGTGGGTGTGAATGCAGACTGAACATCAGCCACCAATATTGAGTCGGCGGTAGTCCTCGGACATGCATTCTGCAAAACGTCTGCACTGATGGCCGCCAGCAAGGCATCGTGTACACATCCCCATAACATCTGCCCACTTCTGATATGTAGAGGTAAGACGGGGAACCGCGTTTGAGCTTGTCCTGAATCCACTCTAGGGACTGTGCCCTGGTCCATCAAATGTCCAGATGCGTATTTGCGAGTCCGACTGGCGCCTTGGACTTAGTTTGACAAAGTATTGTTTCGGACATGGGCAGTGAAAGCAGCAGAGGACACAGCAAGAGCCATTGTCGAGAAATCCCTGGCACTGATCATTCGCATGATTCTTGACTTGAATGGGATTGTGGCCGTCACGAAGCTACCCAGCGGACGTGTGGCTGCGAGTTTCTGTTATAGAGCTTTTCAAAGGAGTGCTCTCCTCCGTAAGATTGTCGGTGCAGTGGAGGGCGGTCTGAGAGCTCCGTTGGATGCAGAGTGTCGAGGGGCATATCTTTGGAGGCCAGTACTGCACACTTCATCTTTGTCCTCTTGGGATGATATCCGAATGCTGATCGCAGATAGGTGGCCATCATTCTCGTTCCGTCCCCTCAACGACTTGTGCTCGGATTATCTTGACTTCCTCCAGAGGTCGATCCTCGCTGTTCGTCTTGACCAGACCCATCCTCTGCACGACCTTCATCCCACTCTTGACGCGACCAAATATCGTGTGTTTTCCGTCCAACCAAGGAGTGGGAGCCAAAGTGATGAAGAATTGACTGCCGTTGGTGTCTTTCCCGCTATTTGCCATGCTCAACACTCCAGCGCCGGTATGTTTCAGCGAAGAATGGATCTCGTCGGCAAACTTTTCTCCATAGATGCTCGAACCACCTCGCCCTGTTCCTGTGGGATCGCCCGTTTGTACCATGAAATTAGGGATGATGCGATGGAAAATGACGTTGTCGTAGTAGCCTCGTTGCGCCAGGGTTGAGAAGTTTTTGCAGGTTCTTGGAGCATGATCATTGTATAACTCGACCGTGATGGCGCCCTAGACGACTGATGAGTACAAGGAAAAGGAGACGCGGGAGGGAGATTCTATACCATGGTTGTCTCAAGAACGACATCTGTTGCCATTTTGATGTCTGTTATACCCGCCCGAGTCCTGCAAAGCTGCCCGGAAGAATAATTCACAATATCTTTTACAGATACTATTTATTCTGTGCCCATCCTCTTGCACTGCCATGAAAATATGTCCAGGTCACGTGCCTGAAGCACCTTCACTCCTTCTGGTCGCACTTTTTTGATCAGAATCATGGGCTTGGGCGACGAGTCATGTTAAGGACAGTCTGGTTGAGAATAATAGCTGCACAGGAGGGTTCATTATAATTGCTGGACCTACCTTACATTATGAGCCACAGACCCGTTGTCGCCCGGCTATACGAATAAACAGCAGACTACAAGCTCTCGAACAAGTACTACTTGCCAGGCGTCTCCGAGGACGACCATCTGACAGTTGATTTTGCATCTGTATGGCCTCATTTCGAAAGCAGCTCGCTTCAACCCTTCAGGAATTGGCCTCGAGATACGTTGCAATTGGCCTCTCTGGTTAAACCGAGACAATGTCCTATGTACCGGCCCACGATGAGAAGTAGTGTGAATCAGTCTGGGGCTGTTTCGTGGCTTCCTCCGAAAGTACGTTGCTGCACTTATGAACATACAACCATTAATCGTTACATCCAAACATCTCGTGAGTACCATGCCAGCATCAGTGATCAAAGGGGCACTTGTGAGTCTTTAAGGAGCTGTGCAGCTGCTCCCAATCCTCCCAATATGCCCTGCAGAAGTGAAGCATGATCTACCAGCAAAGATCAATTTCCACCGTTCCGTGTTCGCCTGGAGCTTGTAGGTGCTGTTGAAGCGCTCTTGGAGTTCGTTGATGCCACTCTCTTCGCTCGACTGCTCGCGGTGGATTTGAGAGGGCCTGCCTCCTCGACGTATACTTCTTCTAGGGCCTTTCGTTTCCTGCTATCGTTGGAGCTCAACTCCTTGACGGCCGATGGCTTTTCTGGTTTGGAATGGCTGTCATTGGCGGTGGCATGATCCGGCGGCTTGTCGGCGGATTCCCGAGAAGAAAGACTTGCTCTGTCGGTAGAGCTTGCGTCGATGTTCTTGGTATCAAACAGGGTCGATGGGCTTAAGGTGGACAGCGACGGGTGGTCCGGTTTGAGTCGACGTCGCTTTCGGGGAAGCTCGTCGTCACTAACTCCATCCGAGCCAACTGGAAGAGCAGTGCTAGGAGATTCGTTCGACGCGTCTTCCTCAATCTCACCCCCGGCAATCTCTTCTTCATCTTGGCCGTTATCATCGTATACAGACTCTTGGTGTTCTCCATTTTGTTCAAACGGCTGTCCTTGGACATTCTTTAAACCCATATCTTCCAAACTCATATCTTTTGCCCAGGACTCGTCCTCATTGATATCGCGCTGGCTTCGACCCCAGCCGCTATCCGTAATAGCGAAAACTTCCCTCCAGTTTTTCATCAGCGCCACTTTGAGCTGTTGGCCCTCCTTGTAACATGGGGGTCCAACTGTGGCAGGTTTCGCCCAAACCGTGCCCTTGATACAGCGGCTTATCAAGTCCACATCTTGGGCATCCGCAAGGGATTTTCCTGGCGTCTCGTTCAGTTTTCGCTTCTTCCCTCTCTTTGGCTTTCCATTCTTATCGTTTTCCTTTCTGGAGGATCGACTAAGGGGACTTCCAGCTTGGGGATTTTGTTTCAGCAACACGGGGTCATCATCCATGTAATCGTCCGAATAGTATTCCCAGTCACTGAAGTAGTCTTGAAGCTCGGAGCCGGCAATTTCACCCTCGTAGATGGGACTGTGGACGGCGTGCTCAGCGAGGTCGTCGGCTAACTCTGGCGCCGGATCTGCGTCGTACAGAATATCTTCAATGTCATCGTAAGGTGAGTATGCATAGTCCTCGAAGTCGGACATCTTGTGGGTTCGGGATCATGAACGCATTCTCAGTGGTATGAAGACTCGGCAGAAAGAGGAGGGCGGAGGGTGGATTGAGGGAAGTGAGTCGAGAGGTGTTGGCAGCGGTGGAGCGAGTTGCCTGTGTTCGGATACCGACAAGCACAAACGTCAGTTGGGTCAATCTCGCGCTCCAACACAGATTCCTTGACGATGTTTAAGTTGTACCCTCGAGGCTCACGAGTGTGTTAGCGGGTGTGGTACCCGTGTGACTATGTCGGGCAGGAAGATGTGTTTTCTGCCGCTCCACCTAACGCGTTTAGTCTCCGACCGGGAAGCACTCAGCTCGGAATCCCCGCATTCCTGCTCTTGCCGGCAACATGCGACGACAACCGCGATTCCGGGGAACTTCCTGCGATACATAAGACTCGATGCCTCTGCCAGCCGCTGGCGTCTTTCCAATGTGATTCTCGCACAGAGCTGGTCCCATCATGCCAAACTACCGACTGCCCCGTGCTGGCGTCTGGCGAGCGAGATCAGTTCTCTGCTCGTCCCCTTCCCACGCCCAATGTCGGGCCAATCATACCAAATCTCAACCAACCAAGTCCCTCGACTCGATCCTGATCGCCAATCGAGGCGAGATTGCCATTCGCGTCAATCGAACTGCAGCCCAGCATGGAATACGGACCACTACCCTCTACACAAATCCGGATGCTCATTCACAGCATGCCCACTGCTCACCCTTCTCCTTCAACCTAGGCCCAACCACGGCTTATCTAGACCAAGAGAAGATCCTGGCCATAGCGAAGCAGCAAGGCTGTCAGGCCATCCACCCAGGATATGGATTCCTGTCGGAAAATGCGGAATTTGCAAGAAGATGCGCCGAAGAGGGAGTCACCTTTATTGGGCCTCCTCCTAGTGCTATGGAAGACATGGGCGACAAGGCAAGAAGCAAAGAGATTATGAACGCGGCCGGAGTCCCATGCGTACCTGGGTACCACGGCGCAGACCAGGCGCCAGAAAGTCTTGCGAAGGAGGCTGAGCAGATCGGTTATCCAGTCCTCATCAAGGCTGTTCGCGGTGGAGGTGGTAAAGGCATGCGGATTGTAAAGAGCGCGAAGGACTTTCAGGATATGCTTGAAAGTGCAAAGAGCGAGGCACGAAACTCGTTTGGTAACGATGAAGTGCTCGTGGAGAAATACATCATCACGCCGCGACATATAGAGGTTCAAGTGTTTGCCGACCAGCACGGAAATTGCGTTGCCCTTGGGGAGCGGGACTGCTCGATACAGCGGAGACATCAGAAGATCCTTGAGGAGTCACCAGCACCGTTCCTGGACGACAGTATCCGGAAGGACCTGTGGGAAAAGGCCCGAGCCGCTGCTCTGGCCGTCCAGTACGAAGGCGCGGGCACGGTTGAGTTCATTTTTGACAACGATACCGGAGAGTTCTACTTCATGGAGATGAACACCCGACTCCAAGTCGAGCACCCCGTCACGGAAATGGTGACTGGGTTGGACCTTGTCCACTGGCAGATTCTGGTAGCAGAAGGCCACCCATTACCGTTGACCCAGGAACAGGTCGAGGAGCAGATCGCGCTGCGGGGCCATGCCATTGAAGCTCGCATCTATGCCGAGAATCCAGACAAAGGCTTCATCCCAGATTCCGGAGAGCTTCTACATGTCAGACTCCCTACGCAGTCGGCTGACGTCCGCATTGACAGCGGATTTGTGGAAGGCGATCAAGTTTCGAGCCACTACGACCCTATGATCGCAAAGCTCATCGTTCGAGGCGAGGACAGGAAAGACGCATTGCGCAAAATGGCGGCCGCACTGCAAGACTACGAGGTGGCCGGGCCAGTGACAAACATCGACTTCCTCAAACGAGTGTGCAAATCCCCCGACTTCGTGGCTGGCCAAGTCGAGACAGGCTACATCGAAAAGCATCGTGATGAATTATTCCCACAAACGACCGTGACACCTGAAGCGCTCGCCGAGGCAGCCATAGCATCATTCCTGCATTCGTCTACACAGGCCTCGGGCGCAGGAGTCTCAGCATGGCAAACGTCATCTCCATCCTGGCTCAAGACCTCCTCCGATTTTCAGCCTCGGACTTTTCAATTTCAGTCGGCCGACTTTGAACCTGGACCGGGAAAAACGCCAGAGGTCTACAGCGTGGAGTTGCAACAGACCAGCCCCGGCCATTTTGCAGTGACCACGCCATCCCAAGCGGCCCCATTGCAGGTGTCATCGTCGCTCAACACGTCGACTAATACTATAACCACTTATTTCCCCCATACCCGTCAAACCTCGCGTGTGGTGTTCAGTTCATCAGATTCTGGCGTCATCCACCTCTTCACTCCTCAAGGCTCGTTTCGTCTTGTTGCTCCCCAGCCTGCCTGGTTGTCAAAGGCACTCGGTGTTGTCGAGAAGCCCAACTCACTGTTCTCGCCCATGCCGGCGAAGATCCTGCGGGTCCTTGTCAAGCCGGGCGACACGGTACACAAGGACCAGCCGCTGCTGGTCATCGAGAGCATGAAGATGGAGACTGTCATACGCAGCCCTGCGGAGGGCTCGGTCGTGAAGAGAATCGTGCATGGCGAGGGTGAAGTTGTGCGTAGTGGTGTCGAGTTGGTGGAATTTGAAGAGGGTGAGGCCACGGAACCGAACGCTTGAGCCGTCGGTCCGTGTCGACAACGCAACATCTGAGCTTATACTAGACGAGTCAATACTAGATATTTGGGGGGCTCGGCAACAGACCTCTTGTTTGGTCAGGTCGTGCTGCTGCAGAAGTCCATCCACCTCACCACCAAGCCGGGTGGTTTCTCCCCAGAATGCCCGCACGCATTACTATAGATCATATCTACCATTCCACGTCCATGTTCTGTTGCTTTCCTTTGTGTGCCAGGCCAATCCATCGAACCAGGTTGTGAACAATCGGGTCGATGCAAGGAGTGACGAACTAAAGGAAGGCGTAGTATGACTGGGACAGAACGGGGATAGACTGAGAATAAAGCAGTTTGAAGATATCCACAGACACAACTGCCCGAGAGCATGGCATCGACCAGGGCCAGTGTATCAACCTCTTGTCAAGCTTGTGACATCATGTTGGGAGTTCCAGCAACTCTAGCTTAGACTAGAAAAATGTGATATCCAAGCTAGAGTTTGCTATCGGTAACAGAAATGGCATGCTTCAGGATGCTACTTGTCGACCGATGCCATCTGCCGAAGCCAGTGAGCGGCAGAGTGTTGATCATTACAGACCTTGTGTATCTTGAGGCTGTGGAAGTACGGGAGGCAACGCCGAGCTTGAACTAAAGTCAGTCATGAGGCGGGATAGTTTCTTGACGTTCATCCGTCTCCTCATCTCGGATTGGGAGTGTACTGCCGGCGTCCCTGTTGCATCATCTAGCATACGACTAAGGACGGACGCGCATTTTGCCCAGCTCATCGGGTCAAAGCAGGTTCCCACCGGTACTGAGATAGAGAGGGGGCATCGGCCTTCCCACTATATCCCGTCGAAAATTGCCGTGATGGATATGTAGGTCGTATAGAAAATGACTTCCTAACTGCCGAATGGGTCAGACGTGCCGAAGGAACCCTTTTCCTGGAACGGAGGATGATTCTTCCCGATACAATTGGAAGTCTTCAGAGGTTCACACTGGTCGTTAACATCCATCTTGGAAGTGCAAGACATTACCTAGGTAGTTAGTAATATGATAATAGCGACAAGGAGGTATCGAGGCTAGGACATCCCAGGCATAACCATTTTCGCAGGTTAGAAAGCAGCTCTTCCGTGTGACATTCACCTCACGCTTCGGGAAATGTCGCGATCAACGGCTACATGATTGCCCAGAGATACGTATGCTTACCAAGAAGTACTCAGGAATGGCAGACTTGTGAATAGAGGATAGCAGGGTATTTTGTCTTTCTCACAGGCACCGACAGAGGGGAGCAGAAGCCGGTGGGGCGAAGATGATCAGTGGACCATAAGGAGACGGTCAACGGCGTATGTATTCGATGCTTCGGAAGCGTCATACTGGTACACCATCCAGCAACATGAATTTACCAGATCCGAAGGTCTTTACGAGGAGGATATCGGAAAAAGTTGCCCGAACACCTGGGTTGTTCAAGTCGAGAACGAAAAGGATGGAGATTTCATAGGGCTAGCAGGAAAAAACCGACTGTCCCTAATTGGTTGTATGTAGGCATCAGGTTGGGCAGCAATGTGACTCCTTAAGCCTGCGTCTTTTCATGGAGAGGCATGGATGGCACAAGGCCGGGATCGGTTTGGGGATTCGCAGGAGGATTTCGGAGTGCAGCAGCCGAACGGGTAGTGTCTGAGGAGGGCCGGAACGGTAGGTTGGGTTAGAAGATGACGAAGCAGAATGTAGCGACAGCTGAAGTTGGTACAAGTAGCTGTGTACCTACCTATATGGTGGGTATCTATGTCAGTACGCACCAGCGTGTGCATTAAATTGAAGCCAGGAACAATCCAGGTACATACATGTACCCAGGAAAGTCGGTGTGCTATGCAGAGCGCAGGTACCGAGGACCCAGGTGGACGGAACGGCTAATTAGTAGTAGTACTCAAGTTGAATGCTACAGTACCTTACGGATAACCTTTAGGTACCATACCAGGTACCTGCCGCCTACCGCCTACCGCCTAGATAGGTAGGTACCATTAAGCCTACACCATGCCTTGCGAAGATCCCCTGGGCAGGGAGTTCTAAGGCTTAGGGGCCTAAGCCTAAGCGCCTTAGCCCACTCGAGTGCGGAGCAAGCACCTAAGTCGGCGGCCGCGGGAGTGGTTCCGGCCGGGGTCGCCACTTTTGCATCTCAACTTGATACTACCTACCAGATTAACAACAATGTCAACCAGCTGCCACCAACTGCGTGCCTAGGGACTTGGGACTAGGTACTGTACCTACCTGGTAGGCGAGCACCGTTGCTGCTATGCCTGTGCTTGCCTGCGCCTGCGCCTGCGCCTGCTCCTGCGATCGCCATGTTCCCCTTGCAACTGATTGCCATCGTCGGAGGCCAGGCGTGGCTCATGGGCGCTAGATGGGTGATGAGGCGTTCCTGCTCCATACGGATACAACATCAATGGATGATCATCTATGGAGTAGTACTCCGTACCTTTCTTGCTGCTTTCAATGAAAGCATGTCAGTCATCCCCGTCGCTGTGATTGTCCCTCAATTTACCACTACTGTGACAGCTATACCAGTACTACTGCTGCTGCCAATCCCACTAGCAGGTCGAGACCTTAACTACCCTGTCGCTACTTGTCAGTCCCTGGCCCAACTCCTGTTGCACTTACTACACTCAGTAAGATGCCTCACTATTGTCCAAACTAGCCTAGAAGAACACGTCCAGCGATCGGGGATCGATAAAGAATCATGCTCTGCCCGACACTAGACTCCCCTCTGACAAGCCAGGCCCTAAACAGACCGCGCTACAACGATGAGGACAAGGGAAAAAAAAGAAATAAAGTATCGGGAACCTACATGCCTCACCGAGGCCCAATCTGAGGCCACGACAAAGACTCAGGCTTTAGCTTCTATTGTAAATATTACTCCGTCTACTGGTGCACTTCTTTCATTTGTAGACGTCGTCTGAATCATTGCCCAACGAACGAAAAAGGACCGTACTGAGGACATCCTGCTTGACTTAAGTCTGCGTGGACTTGATTGAGATGCAGCAACATCAACGCCACAACTCCTGATTATCACCTTACAACCTATTTCGAGCATCCCACGTCTTCGCTGTTGACTGGATCCACGGAAGTGTGTGCCAGCATCGCTTTGCCTCATCCTGCCAGAGCTTCAGAGACACTGGACTACTTGGCTGAAGCTGTCTCGCCCTACTTTTACAATCACATCCACCCGTCAGTCGATCAATCATCCATCTGTGTCAACATCCTGTCATCCCAGCCCAGCCAAATCCACCTCAGCTCTACTCAAGGTGCAGGGGCACACGAGACGAGACGACACGCCATATAAAACAAGAAGGCCAGTTGACCGGTCCAGCTCCCACAAACTACAACCTCGTCACGAACCGCCATCCTGCGTACACGCGAACAACGCCGATTTTCTCTCGTCCAAGTCGCATCCTTTGGTGTGGCCTAGCACAGCCGTCGACGTGAGTCTGGACCCATTTGAATCTCGGAGTCGGTAACATTGCAAGTTGAGAGAGCCCCAAGACCAGCCCACGTCTCGAGGCAGAAGCTTCGGAAGGCTACCACAGCGGCTCTCTACCGAGGTTCAGATCGACGTTCCGAGAAGAAGGCATTATCACAGCAGGACTGAAATGTAGTCGCCCAGAAGTTCCTTTGCCTCAACACAACAAGGAAACTGGAGTTTCGTGGCTCCGGCCCCAACTGCAGGCGCATCTGGAAGCATTTGTCGGCGACTCAACCCGAGACGATCCCAGTATGAGTTTGCAGCCTAGGTAAGTTCAGTCTAGATGAGACTCGTGCGCAATTCTCGTTTCAGGAGGCGGTCAGAACGTCCGCTAATTCATCCCGCCTGGGATTTTGAACAGGCGAGAATACCACATCGTTGTGCTCGGTGCCGGTACGTGTACTATGCACTGACTAGGGGCTTCCCCTTGGTGTCCTCCTATTGAAATGTGCATTTCTGTGCACCAGCCCAGCCCTTGGTGAAAGAGTACCGGCTAACCTGCTCTTCATCGCTCCCTTTCCAACAGGAGGTGTAGGGAAAAGCTGTCTCACAGCCCGATACGTTCAGAATGTCTGGATCGAGAGCTATGATCCCACAATCGAGGATTCCTACCGTAAACAGGTCAATGTGGACGGTCGTCAGATCATGCTGGAAATGTAAGCAGCCGAGTTATTCCTCCTGCTACCAGGATCTCTCTTCTCCTTTCACTTCTAGCAGGACGCTGTTGACGCCCTCATTTCAACTTGGCTTAACTTTGATGCTTTCATTTTCAAAAGAGGTTCATCTGGAGCTGACCATGCCAGTCTCGACACGGCCGGCACGGAGCAATTCACCGCTATGCGGGAGCTGTACATGAAACAGGGCCAGGGATTTCTCCTTGTCTTCTCCATCTGCAACATGAATTCCTTCTACGAACTAGCCGAGCTGCGCGAGCAGATCATCCGCATCAAAGACAACGAAGACATCCCCCTCGTGCTGGTTGGCAACAAATCCGACATGGAGGACGAGCGCGTTGTCCCTCGCGCCCGAGCCTTTCAGCTCGCCCAGCAATGGGGCCAGAAGCCATATTATGAGACCTCGGCGCGACACCGCACAAACGTCGACGAGGTCTTTCTCAACTTGTGCCACCAGATGATCCAGAAAGACTCCAGTCGCTCCCAACCCTATGAGCAGCAAGCGGCCAACCGACGCCAGGAGCGGCCCAACAGACAAGATCGCCGAGGCAGAAGAACTCGAAATCGGGATCGCTGCGTGATTTTGTAACCCCGGCTGTTAGGAGATTACATCGATGGTCAGAAAAAAGGGGACTTTGACAACGAACAGGCGTTTGTCGTATTAGACAGATGGTAGACGAGCCCCCAGTCAAGGGAAAATAACAGGACTAGACTTAGCGACTCACGTCAAACTGACAATCAAAAAATGTTTATTCATAGATTTGTCAACCATTCTTGTATATTGTGTCCTCCAGACCAGTCCTCTATGATGTATGGCCTAAGCAGTATTGTGTAGGACAGAGCCCGACGGTTGTATTACATCCTGAAGACTCCGAACTTGGTGCTTGCGTCGTCCGAAATGCCGCCCAACGCAGCCTTCAGGCCCATCCCAAGCATGTTTCTAGTTTGCGCCGGGGGAATGACGCCGTCATCCCACAGCCTGGCCGAGGAGAAGGCCGCATCGCTTTCTCGTTCAATGCGATCGCGCAGCTCCGGGTCGACGGATTTGCCGACCGTCTCCATGACAGCCGTCAACTGATCGGGGCCCATGACTCCGATCTTCGCGTTGGGCCACATCCACAGGAACCGCGGCGAATACGCTCGGCCACACATTCCGTAGTTGCCAGCGCCCGCACTCGAGCCCACCACAACCGTGAACTTGGGGACATTGGCACAAGCGACCGCCGTGACCAATTTGGCACCGTTTTTGGCGATTCCGCCCTTCTCGGCATCGGCGCCGACCATGAACCCACTGATATTCTGAAGGAAAACCAGCGGAATGTTGCGTTGGCAGCACAGCTCAATGAAGTGTGCGCCTTTCAGAGACGACTCGGAGAACAAGATGCCGTTGTTGGCGACGATGCCAACTTGATAGCCGTGTATCTTTGCAAACCCTGTCAGCAGTGTCGTGCCGTAGTCCTTCTTGAACTCGGCAAACTCGCTGCCGTCCACGATGCGAGCAATGATCTCATGCATAGGAATCTGCTTGCGAAGATTTGTGCCTACGATTCCAGCCAGATCCTCCGGGTCGTAGAGCGGCTCGCGGACTTCTTCTGGCGCAGGCTGTTCCTTTGGGTAATTGAGATTTGCGATGGAGCGGCGGGCTAGGACGAGGGCGTGGGCGTCGTCCACCGCGAGATAGTCCGTCACCCCGGAGATGGTACTGTGGAGCTGGCCGCCGCCGAGTTCTTCGGCAGACACGACTTCTCCTGTGGCCGCCTTGACGAGCGGAGGACCGGCCAGGAAAATGGTACCCTGGTTCTCCACGATGATGGACTCGTCGCACATGGCCGGCACATAGGCCCCGCCAGCGGTACATGGGCCCATGACGACGGCGATCTGCGGGATTCCCAAACTACTCATCCTCGCTTGGTTGAAAAAGATGCGGCCGAAATGGTCTCGGTCAGGAAAGACGTCGGCTTGCTTAGGCAAGTTTGCTCCACCAGAGTCCACCAGGTATATGCACGGCAGTCTGTTTTGCTGGGCGATTTCCTGGGCCCGGAGATGCTTCTTGATCGTCAGTGGGTAGTACGAACCGCCCTTGACGGTCGCATCGTTGGCGACTATCATACAGGTCACGCCCTCGACAGTTCCAATCCCGGTTATGACACCGGCTGCAGGTATATCTTCGTCGTAGACTCCATTTGCAGCGAGGGCCGACAGTTCCAGGAACGGACTTCCAGGGTCAATGAGTGCTGTGACCCGGTCTCGTGGAAGCATCTTCCCCTTTTTAACGTGTTTCTCCCGTGCCTTTTCTGATCCGCCCCGGCTGGTTCTCTGATGTAGGTCGGCATATTTGGACATGACCTCGGTCAGCTGTGCCGCATTGTCCTTGAAGTCCGGGCTGGATTTGTCCACCAGGGTGGGCAAGATAGAGATGGCTTGCGCATGTTGTCGGTGTGTGAAAGTTGCCGCTGATCGGACTTGGAGTTGTGGTCGTGGTCGTAAGCGGAGAAGGGAAGGGCTGGGACGAGAAGGAGGGTGTTGTTCTCTGATAACGCGGCCGAGATTCCTCAGCAGCGTGGGAGTGGGAGGATAGCCTGCAGGCATGGCTGGCGTTCGCCCAGGCACAAACCGAGGCTTTGAACAAACAGAGCTCTTTGTCGATCGAACATACCACTGTGTTGTGGGTGGCTCCCCGGGGGGTCCCCAAATACATATGTTGATTTCAGTCAGGCGCAGCCGGGGTGCGATGAAGCGTGGAGGGATCTCTGCATGCCGTGGATAACCGCGTTGCAGACCCGGGCCACCTACGGGCCACATAAAGAGTACTTATGGCTACCATCGGTGGTGCGCCCCCGGCCGTCAACCTCCTCGGCAAGACAGCAACATTGTGGAGATCTCAACATTGTGAATTGTGTCGGAATAGCCGTCGAAATTGTTCTCGAACACGATCAGCATAATTCCGGTGCGGGAATCGCTCAGATTCTCTGACTCGCTAGCTGTTTTCTCGCACAGCTCGTGACAAAGCAAAGCTAATGATGCCATACAGCTCACGCCCGCATCCTCCGCCTCCCACTTCTTAGTTACTGATCCCAGTCAGCACCTGTAACCTGGACCCCGTGTTCGCAGCCGTATCCTCTACACCCCAACCTCTTGAGACACAGCGGAGTAGATACCAACCTGAAACCATGGCGCCAGCAACAGAAATCTGCTTTCTACCCCTCAAAGAGGAGAGTTATCCCGACGATGCTACCAGTACTGCCGGGCAGAAGTTCAAGAGCATCTTAGAGACAATCCTAGCTCAGGACGGCGCTCAGCGACTGTATTGGGGCCCACAAGTTGAACATCCTTCCATCTATAATCTCTTCATCGACTGGGACAGCATTGGACACCATGAGAAGTTCATTGCGTCTGAGTAAGCCAAGTCCGCACCCAACAGTGAAAGGCTGGAAATTGACAAGATGCACAGCGCGTATAAGCCATTCTCCGGCGAGATCGGGGCCTTCTTGTCGGGCCCGCCTCGTTTCTACCATGTTCACTTTGACCCTCATCCGCCCACTGTGGCTCTGGCCGATGGCGGTCCCTTTGCCACGGAGTTCATCACCTTTTACTTCCCGGCCGATTACTCGGAAGAGGACCAAAAAGCGGTCGAAGAACGTGTTAAAAAGCTCGTTAAAGTCATCGAAGGGACTGCGAAGGGGTTCAAAGGCTCGGCGGGCGGTTGGGTCGCCGAAGAGCTTGATCTTCCTGACGGCTCCGCGAAGGCCAAAGCCTTCATCGGCCTCCTTGGATGGGAAAGTGTCGAGGCGCATTTGAAGTTCAGAGGGACACAGGCTTTCAGTGACAACATCCATTTGTTGAGAGAGGCAAAAGACCTGAAAAAACTAGCTGTCTTTCACGTATCTTCTAAGGAAGCACATAAAGTGTGAGAAGCTGCGGGGACTTCCCATCGGCCAATTCGCATCAATATTCTAGAAGAGGATACTTCAGATAGAATCGAGCATATACATTCCAAGGAGGCCCTGGTCGAATAGCCAAATTGACCATTCTCAATGCTACCCCATTACAACTTGCGCGGTGATATAGGAGACTCACAGGTCAACCAACACTACCTAGGTAGGTACCGTGCAGAATCTTCTTGCCGGTCATCCATGCACGTATTCTTTCGGGCGACCGGGCCACCGAGATCATCTATTGGACTCAGTGCAGCAACTTATCAGGCTCTGAAACAATGAGAGCCTCATTTGAGCTGGGGCGAAAAGGCTCCTGGTCGAACTTAGAGCGGCATCATCACTGTCCTGAAAAGGGGCGACCTCGGGGCCCGATTTTACGTGCCTTGGCAATTAACTCGGTAGATACACCTTAAGGGCAAGAACAAACCTCTAGACATGGCCTTATATATAAGGTAGGCACTTAGAGATTCGTAGAGTACGGAGTACAGAGCATAAAAGCTACAAAACAATAATATAATTAATGTACTTAGTAAATAGCTTGTACATGCGCATATACGTGTGCGTGTACGTGCACGTTATATTATATAATTACTATAAAACCCCGACATATATTCATATCTTAACACGACTCTTTATGGAAAAGGGGCAAAAAGAAAAATGAAACGGTAAAAAAGAAAGTGAAGCGTGTTGAAGAGAGTGGGATTCGAACCCACGCGGGTTGCCCCATCAGGAAACGTCTATCCGGTCAATGAGACTAGATAACAAGTGCTAAGACTTAGAAGCCTTAACCTGACGCCATAACCAAGCTCGGCCATCTCTCCGTCTGACGATCGAATCGTGTCGACAGGTATTGTTGGAGACAAATTTGCAACTTTAATATATAAAGTGAATTATTTGAGCCAAGACTACGTTCTACCCTAAAGGCTGAGCTTGGGTCCACGACCTCACCACCCTCGTTCTTGTAGCTACCTAGTGCCTACGTACTTAGCTATGCTCTTCTTCGTTGAGGGTCAAAGACATCAACTGTCAAAGCAAGAAGCTTTAGATAAAGTGTCTGATGATTCTTTAGATACAAGATATTCACAGCGCAGTAAACGCGGACTTACCATCAAGATGAAGACACTATTACGCGCGGAAGACACCGGCAGTGTTGATCGCGAGTTAAACATCCTTAACTGTGGGTTACTTGGGTATTGTGAATGTTGTCAACAACCATTCTGGCATTCCTCACATTGACTTGGTGAACCATTGCTCTACCCTTGCGAAAACATGACTCAAAATATTTGATAGCCGCAGTCGCTTGAAAAGAATCCAACCATTTCGCACTCATATTGTTGCACTGTATCACAGATTGACTGGATTTAAGATATTGCTATGCGATGGAGCCATCTCGGTAGGTGAATGCCCTCGGTTGTGCCCAATAGGCTAATGTTCAATCGCCGGCGTCGAAGTGGTCGCTCCTATTCTTTTCAGCTCTCTCAACCCATCAGATACCGACCATATCATCGATCTTTTTCAGCTGGGCCACCAGTCAATCGCAATCGAGATGAAACCTTCAAGACTTCCGCCATCTTGCATGCGAAGATCTTTCAAGATATCAAGGAACAGCTGGACAGCCGCGGCGCTGATACGAGACACATGACCGCATCCGCGATGCACGCATTTCTTCCAAAACCACACGACGGTGAGCTCCGGCAAGATATATTCAGACGCCTATTGTCTACGCCAATCACCGTATCAGACCAGGAATTGGCACAAATCTTTCGCATTAAGAGATCTCGCAGTTCAGATATTCTGCAGAAAGGGTCAGTCTGCTACTATCGATCATGGCGTATCAGCAAATAACAGCTTCTCGTCATGATCGAGCATCTCGAGCAAAATAACTCCAATTTTCCACAGCTTGAAAGCTGGAAGTCCCAGCTTAGAGGTGTGAATAATGACCAAACAGTTTGGATTCGGTATGTTGGGTAGACCACCTCCTTCACCCCCTATCAACGTTGCGCCAAATCAACAAAAGGCCCCAAGGCTCGAGCTATTTTGAGTAACGAACTCAAGCGGCACTACGAGCGCCTTGACTTAGATCGCTCCAAACACGTTCACGTTTTCGCTTTCTATGACACGGCTACCAGCTGGCTGCTCGGGAAATACAGCTCAGATCATTTTGCCAGAATCAAGGGAAGAATCACAGATTCTTTCGAGCGCTTTTTGATAACACTATTTGGATCTTCATCATTGCTCAATACACAGGCTGGAGGCCACAGACTATCTTTTACTCCCAGCCCAAGAGACATTACAATGCTAAGCACTATCGGTGCCACGGTAATGCACACAGTTTCGTAATCCGTCATGAAAGACATGGACGTCCAAACCAAGATGCGACTGTTCGCAATTACTGAAACCATCTGCCATCAAATTCGCGAAAACCTTCCGAACAGCGACTTAACAGAGTCAAATCTTCAGTACGTCAAAACTCACCATGTTGAGCAAGCTGCTAGCGAAACATTCCATGGTCACTGCATAGCCGCAATCATTGGAGAAGCCGTGATAGAGCAAGCCATTCGGGAGGACACTAGCTTCTTTGATGGAAGCTCGGTAACATGTGACACTATCATTGGGTATCTTGAAGATTGCCTTGATTGCGAATCGAGCTTCATAACGTCAAGCCACTTGAATGACCTGCTGCGGCTGATATCCTTTACTAACGTCTTTTATTGGCCGTGTCAGCCATCGCGCAAACCTGATACAAATGTCAAAGTAGTTCAGAACCAATGCTCTCCCCTTTGAAAACCCCATGGGCTCTGCTAATGCCTCCGGCTACGATACAGAAAATCTTCCACACTGACATGGCCGCGGTTGCGCCATTACTGACAATCACGCTTAGTGAGCGAACCTTGTCATACTGCCTCCCTCAACCTGCTCGGTATGTCATCTCATGAACATGTAAAATAGGTACCAAATTAGTCAGGGATCTTTTAGGGAAAATATGCAATGCCCGTATCGAATTTGTCGGAGGTGATGTAGAAAAAGCCTACACCATTATACTGCCGCAATATCACCCCGGATTTGACGCGCGCACAGATTAATCGACATCATTCCGCCGCTTGTATTTCTTATGCTGGATCCAGGTCTGGGTCTATGTAGACACCGCGCTAATTGTTCTAAGTTCTAGGCTAGATCTGACCTAAGACCGATATTTTCTCTATTAAGAAATCATAGCACGTGTAGAGGCCAGGCTTTAAGCTGTGGAATTTAAGAACGCTTAGAGTAACGCGAAGAAATTATTCACCGAGCGACTATCTTCGAGTAGAAAAGCTAGAGTACCAGCAAAGCGCTCTATTGCCGACACAGAATCGTCAGACATGTCTAGTTCTCAACCGCCAATAATACGTATTGCTGAGAAGAGTGCGTACCTCGATCGACGGGACCGTTTCCCCAGAACATCCACAGAACCAGGAAGTCTACAACGTGCCAAATGGGCTCGTACGCAGTGGGCTACGGACAAGGCGGAGCTTAAAGATGCCTTGAATATATTCGCTAAGCCGGAGGAGTGGATTTCCTACGCCATGAATATACCAGCTGGGTACTATCTTGCCGTTTGCCTTGACAGTCTACGTGATATTACCACTCTGCCTCAGGCTGTTTAAGATCTCTTCCACGAGAATGTTGTGGAGAGAAATGCCGATATTGCCATCATGACGACCAAAATGAGACGCGATATTCTCTAAAGTATTGTACAGCAAATGGTATAAGAAAGAAAGAGCCTCGAGAAGATCAAAGTGCGAAAAGGAGAAGTCTACCAAATCGGCACGTTGGATCAAATTGACCTCTACACCAAGACTGGCAAATCAACGTTTAAATGCGTAGGAGCCGATGGATCAGTGCGAAAGATCATCTTTTCCAACAACCGTAGCCTGTTACGACGTAAATCGTATTTCACTAGGCGTATGCTCAAGTTTGATGATAACGATATAAGCGTTGAAGATGAGCATGGGAAAGTGGTATACCCTTTAGAGTCGCGAAAAATAGGAGTTAGCATCACCGTCGACCGACTCGATGAGTTCGCCGAAAATCTCACATGGTTATGGGAGCAAGCCATGGCTGCTCGAAGACTGAGGAGCGCTCCTGCGTAAACTGGAAGAGCAGAGGTTGAGGACGCGTTCGACCGAGCTGCCCGGTCATTCGAGCCTTTCGAACGCCATGAGGGAAACACCTGAAGAGAAGAGAACGGAACATTGAACACTATCAAAACACTCCCGGACGCAGGAAGCCAACCAGGTTATTCGAAGTCCTGTCTGTTTGTAGGGTAGCGTGTATTGACATATGTGACTGGTGCCAACTCTGCGTCCGATGCGTGTTCCATATGGTGTGGACAGTACTGGAAGAGACGATGGCAATGATCAAGCTGCAGCCTACCATGTGGCCCCAACGAGAAAGTCAGTGTCAGGAAGGAGCCCCAACCCTATGGGGGTCGCCCAAAAAGACTAGGAATCCTGCCACTTGTTGGCAGAGATTTGGGCTCCTGAATAGATATGCTTGACAGGAATAGCCCTCCATGCTATTCAGGACAGTCAGTCGGATTGTCTCTATCACGGGTGCGGTCTCACCCTGACTCGCGCGAGCCGGGGGTGAGTATAGGGCGGCGTCACCCTCGTCCCGAAAAGGGGCGACCTCGGGGCCCGATTTTACGTGCCTTGGCAAGTGAAACGGACACTGCGCCTGCTAGCTTTCCATCGAAAGCCGCTGGAACTCGAAAGACACTTTGTGACTACTAGACTTGACCATCCAGCCATTCAATTCTGGTTTTGCACACTTGGATATCGGGTAGCTGCTTTACTGCATCGATAGACTCTGGTGAAATCGGTCTGGCAAACATCAATCCCACACGTTTGAGCCAGAAGTCGATCAGATCTGGCTGAATAATTCACACGGGGGGTATGTTCGATATCCATATCCTCGATCAGAATTGCAGATACATCGGTCATCCTTGATGTATCTGAGAAATGCTCCCATCTAATCGGTGGTCCCGGCCTGCACGTCTACCAAGTTCTTTGCTAATAGAAATTCGTCTTGCACAGTATCGATTCCTAGGCTGAAGAGCCACGCTTGGATGGGGATTGAAAAATCCTTGCTGGTTTGATAGAAGAGAAGGAAGAAAGACAAGATGGCGTACAGTATGTCTCTCGAGGCTGTTTAAGGACAACAATTTCGACCCTGTCACAGCGTCGTATCTTCCTGGAAATTGACCTTGTGGTTCAGATGCTTCTTACCTTTCCTCCCCCGATACGCCCTCAACAGTGTTCCCCGAACGGCTGATTCGGCCCCTACCCAAACGGTCGATCAAAAGTCGACTGTCTCAAGACGCTGTTGAGGCCATCACCTACCCTCCTACGCTACCGTCGACAAGTCTACCGACGTATACTCACTACGGGGAAAATGGAGAATATTCGAGTGACAAGGAAATTCTCGTTCACCACCACAGTGATGGGTACGAACATGATCATGATCACGACCATGATCACGACCATGATGATGACGACCATGACGACCATGACTGTCCTCATCATCACCATCATTGTCACCATGACGACTATGAGGATGATTTAGATGATCTTGAAGGTATGGTCCCTGTGACCCAGTACTTTGTTAATTCACCACGGTCTCCCCAAACACCACACCATGCAAGATATTCGACGAAGAGTGGTATCTCTGGGCCTGATGGATATGAAGCATTCGAAAATACGAACAACAAAAAGAAGAGAAAAATCCCCACGTCTGGAAGTTTGAGTCTACACCACTCAGCCATGACCAACGACCTCGCGCATCTGAGTCTTAGTGGCAGCAGGGATGGTTCAGTCGATGATTCTTACCATACGACAAAGCATTCAGGGGGCAGTCCTGGTCTTGGGGTCCAAGGTGCTGGCAGAGGTCGCGGCAGCAGGAAGCTTCCAGGCCGCAATCCACTGGGTGTTTCGGTGAATGGCTCCAACGTACGGAATGGTCCGTCCAAGTACGACCTGAATATGAGCGCCAACGCAAAAGGTAAATCAAAATGTGGAAGGAATGACAATGATTGGATTTGACTAATGTTTTATAAGCCGAGGACTCGAAAGATCAAGGAATCATCTCTGCCGCGATTGCCAATGCCACTGCACTCTTGCGCAAGCCACTGAGCAAAGGACAGGAAAACGTGGGCGTCCTGGACCAACAGGTCAAACAGGCACACACCAATTCACAGTTTACTTTCACCTGCGAGACGGAGGCTAAAGGGGTGACCTTCCCCGAACAGAGTTTGTACTCTCCTGGGTACAACCAGCGTAATAACCCAACTCCTGCCTCTCAAACAGCAGGCTACCAGAGAGGAGCCGCAAATGCGGCCACAGTCCCCAGTGCACCTCCCCGGGGTACTCAATCGGCTCCAGCTGCACCCGCGGTGGCAGGGGCCTCCAACTCGCAGGGGAAGAAGCCACGGAGACGGAAAGGTGACGTGTACGCTCTGGCTGCTCGGCAGAGAAAGCTCCAACAAGAGTACAATAACTTGCAGCATCCACCGGCCCCGGAGGACCTATGGATCTGTGAGTTCTGCGAGTATGAGAGCATATTCGGCGAGCCACCGCATGCTCTGATTCGTCAGTACGAGATCAAGGACCGCAAAGAACGGCGTCGGCAAGCTGAAAAGAGACGGCTGTTGGAAAAGGCCAAACTCAAGGGACGAAAAGGTCGGAAGCAGAGCAAGCATGCGGCCAAAGCAGCCAATCATGCGACAGGCGCATCCCATCAGCAAGCATACGACGATCAACCATTAGACCAACTTGGGGATGATGATTTGGATTATGGCTACGACGATGACCCAGTTCCGATGCCCGCACCGACGCCTCAAGGGGTGGGTAAGCAACCGGCACCGTCAACACCGATTACGAAAACAGACAAGGCTGGAGGGGGAACCGGAGGAGGCGGAGGGGCACGTTGACGTTGAGCCTCGAGTGCTCCGCCTGTTTCCTTTCGCTTTCTTCTGGCGTCCTTCCTCTTTGGTTCTCTGGTGTTTCGTATTCTCACTGATTTGTCTGGTCATCTTTTGGAGCCTTAATCCTCTGCGTGGTCTGTGTAATTAGTTGTTCCCGTTACATTGGCCCTAGCCCTAGCATAGCCTGCACATACTCCTCTCCGCGAATCAAGGTCGTCCTCTGGTCAGTCGTTTTGAGTCAGGAGAATCTGGGAAAATAGTCCAATCTTAACTAGGATGGAAATCCGTATTCACATTTTCGATTCAGGACCCAGGCTGTGAGCTCGTGACAGACAGGGATCGTGACTTGATACGACAGGCATGGTCCCAAGGGTCGAGCTGCCGATCACAAAGACATTGTTGCCCAATCACTGATGCCCAGTTGACACAACCGGGGGCACTGGCCGCGCCCCAGCATACCAAAGCCCTGACACGACACGTACAGAGTAGACTCGCAGATCAGGTAGACAGGACGGTGGTGGTCACCAGTGGTGAGGCATCGCGATGACGCACGTGGCAACTATCCCAGCACCGGTATTGTTCACATCCTGCTCTAGTGTACACCAAATCCTGCAACAGACGGAGCCTGATTGTAGTGTCATATGGGTATATGGCGCGGAGGTCTTCTCCCTCTGCTTGTCACTATATCTGTACCAGGTTGTGATTCTTTTCAATCCAGTGACCTGGTATACAAGACGAGTATTGTGACCTGCAGATTGGCCTACGACATAGTATCACTGACACTGAATCCCACCAGAGTCGTGGCTGTGCTCTTATTTTGCAATTGGCACAGTAAAGACAAAGGGCCGCCTTCAGTGCGGTTTGTCACAAAGCGATTCACTGCCAGAGCGACAAACGACGGGGCGGCGATTCTTTATCTGAGGTTGGTATTTGTTTGTCCTTTCTGACTGCTTTGAAGTCACCAAGCTACAAAGGCGCGACACAGCCAGCGTCTGATAACTCGTCTTCCTTGGATATCACATGTTCAATATTACATTGGAGGTCGAGAGCCATATTTTTCATAACCCACCGAATTTTGCTAATCAAGCAGATCAGTGCCACAAATCCAGCGCGTCTAGCCGCACAAGAAGCGATATATCAGCCAGTCTGAAACCCACACCTCAATCTATCACCTACCGTGTCCAGTATGGCGCCCTTCAGCAAGTTCTTTACCAATTTCCGCCTCTCGAACGTGCTCAATCTGCTCCTTCGCACCCTGCAGCTGATAGACGGGTTGGTCGTCATCGGTCTGTACGGCATCGACCTCAACCGAGCGCGCAAAGAGGACAAGTACAGCGACGGCAAATGGGTACACCCCTCTCATGACTCGATGCCTCCTGAGTTCGTTCGACTAATCTTCATTTTGCAGGTTTATGCGGTGGTCGTGGGGTCCCTGGCCGCAGCAACAGCCGTCGGGTATGGTTTAATCTCTGTGTTCATGCACTACCGTAGCCTGACGTTCTTGTTTGCCTGGGAATGGACGCTTGTGGTGCTCTGGGCGGCACTGTCGGGTATCTTTGGGAACATGTACCTGAATGAGAAGATCGAGATGGAGACCGGGATACACCGCATGAAGGTAGCTGTCGGCTTCGACCTCGCTGGGATGGTGCTTTGGTTCCTCACCGCCGTCGCGGGCACTTTGTGGTTCTTTAGGGAGAGATGGGCTGGGAGGGTCCCCAGACCTGGAAAGCCATGATTAGTATCCGCACACTTTGGGAACAATCGGGACCTGCAATTAGCATATTGTGCAGATCGACTTTCATAGTGCGAGTAGTCGTCTTGCGTCTAACAAGATATCAATTACGTATGTATTGGTCCGCATTTTCAGGCATAAAGTGTTGAAATTCCAGTCTTCTTAGGCGTTTCCCAGCTGGTTGTGCGCCTCCCATGACATTGGGTTAAAGGAGATTCGCATGTTCAACCGAGATCGAGTCAAGCCATCCGTCGGCGTGCATATATGTGTGCTTGTGAGGTGGTGGAGGGCAGTTCCCTATAGGACCCCTTTGAGCATTGTTGTCGAGTCTTGTTCGGCCAGACTTTTGTAAGGTCCCTGCAGGTAGTGCAGCTCGTTGGAGAAGAGATATATCTGTGGCTGAGGGCGGCCAGGAAGAGGAATGAGTACTGTAAATATTCCAGATTCCTATGGTGCTAGGTGCACATGTCATGTGCAGCAATATAAGAGTACAGTTGGTGACAGTACTATCCATGTTACTGTCTGGTGTCTGGCCAATCTGGGCGCGCACATCTTTTGCCATAATGGAAACACGCAGGTCCTGATGATCTCGATGTTGAACGGTGCCGAGAAGAAACCGTCGCAGCCTCTTAGGCGGCTCCACAAGGTGAGACTTCTGGTGCAGATCGGCTGCAGGCTTCCGCACAAGCCGGTGACGAGTTGGTAGCCTAATTCACCGCTATGGTGCCTACGGTGCAGGAATCCCACGGGCGTGTCGGCTCTAGAGGACATCTCTTGCTGCAGCCAGTAGGGCGTCCTAAGCCCCTAATAAGCCGGCCCTGGAGATCTCTTTTAGCTAGTGCTTGTGAAGCCTGGAAACCCTGCAGCGTCCCAATGAAATCCACAGCGGCTGCGCTTCGGAGCCAGTAGCTTCAAGTGGACGGGGAGTCGGTGTACGAAAATCAGTCGAAATGACATCAAAGGGCCCAAGGGCCCCTCCACGGTGCATAGACCCCCCCTTTTTGCTCTGGAAGTGGACAGATCCAACACAGAGGGCGTGGGACTGCATACGTAGCTGCCACTGTATCTGAATAATTTATTGCTACCCTGACGACCTGGACTTCTTGTCTATCTGGACAATTCACAGAGGCCCATAGTGTGACATCGACACTTCTAGGAGTTGCCTTTCCTTTCACTGATTCAGCTATTACTCGAGACGACTAGTTGTCAGGTATTCTGACGAGAATCTCGGCCGTTCTGCACCCAGCTCCGCTCGAATCTCGACCCGTCCATTGACCAGTGTTGGGGTAAGCTACTGCAAGACGCGTCCACAGTGTAACATCATTAGCAGTGGGATCACAACACTGACTTCAGGCAGCCTGCATCTGAGCAAACTGAAAAGCCCTCGAAAACACGCTCGACACGAAGATCTCGAGACGAGACAAGACGCAGAAGATAAAAACGTCACTTGAACACTTCAAGTCCTCAAGCCTCCATCACACGCATACGAAAAGGAGAAGCTACGAGCCACAAAGTTAAGAGGGAGAATAATAACATCAACAACATTGTCCTGTTTGTCGACAAGGTTGCCTGCCTGCCTGCTACTCTGGGCCGATTGAGAAACAGCGACGACAGCAGGAGTCCAGCAAAAGAGTCCCACGGTCCGAACGGAGACGAAACCATCTTTTCCAGTCACTTGTTTGCCTCAGAATGAACACTGCCTCCACACTCCGCCTGCTTCGGCACACCTCCAGTCGCCTGGCTGCTCGCCCGGCGGCGGGGGTGACCAACACTCCACTGGTCAAAACCAGCGCTCGCCTTCTGAACACCACCTCCTCCCAGAGGATCACCCACAGCCCGCGAAGAAAGAACGACTCAGACCCCTATCATAAAGTCAGTACAGATGCAACCGGCACTTCTGCTGGCCCGCACGAAGGCTCAGCTTCCCGGACCGATCGAGATATTATCGTCGAGTATCCAGATGATGAGTCCGAATTAGCTGCCCACCAACCGCCCCTGAGAGGCAGAGGTGGCGTGCACTTTGTTCGCACCTTGCCGACCTTCTCGCTCGAGGGCCGTACTGCCGTCGTCACCGGTGGCGCCCGCGGCCTTGGTCTTGTCATGGGCCAGGCTTTGGTCAGTTCCGGCGCAGACCTAGCTATCGTCGATTTGAACAGTGAGCTTTCCCGCAGTGACGCCTCCCCTAAATATTAGGCGCTAACCAGTTGGTAGAGGAGGAAGGTGAAAAACAAGCCAAGGAGCTCGTGGAGATGTTCCGCCGGGAGAACCCAGACGACCCTGAAGTCGTCCCCAAAATCACCGCCCACTATTGTGACGTGTCCGATCCTGAGAGCGTGACCGAATGCATTGGCGAAATCGTCGACAAACACGGCAAGATTGACCACTTGGTCACCTCGGCCGGTTTCACCGAGAACTTCGCTGCAGAGATATATCCGTATGATCGTATGAAAAAGTTGTGGGGTGTCAACGTTGATGGAACCTATCTGTTTGCAACAGGCGTTGCAAGGCACTTGATGGACCGGAACATAACTCACGGCAGCATCGTCTTCATTGGCAGCATGTCCGGCGCCATTGTCAATGTGCCGCAACCCCAAGCGCCCTACAATGCGGCCAAGGCAGCAATCCGCCATCTGGCTGCCAGCTTGGCGGTGGAATGGGCCCATGCGCACATCCGAGTCAACTGCATCAGTCCAGGTTATATGTTGACAGCATTGTACGTCTCCTTTCCAGTTTTCGGTCCCATGCTTTGGCCGCCTGAGACTTTATACTAACAAAGCTTGTCTGCAGAACCCGTAAAATCCTCGATGACAAGCCGGAGCTCAACAAGACCTGGACATCCCTCATCCCTGTGGGAAAGATGGGATCCCCCGAGGACTTGCAGGGCGCCGTGGTCTACCTGCTCAGCGACGCGAGTCGATACGTGACGGGAGCCGATTTGCGTGTTGATGGAGGGTAAGTCCTTGCACTTTCGTCATCGCCATGTGTCGGTCAGCAACTGCATGTCTAGCATATCTCGACCGACAAGGCTTGTTCCCTTCTTGGTTGAGCTCGGTTACTGACAGGACGTTTCCAGATACACTTGCACTTGATCATCGAGATTTCAGCCTGGCTATCGAGCACAGTACAACCCTATAGACAGAACCCAGGAGAAACACCGGATCCAGTCGGTCAGGGTACATTGATTTGGAGCGGAATGGTTGGAGGGAATTCAATAGATAGCGTTCAATAGAAGGGGTATTCGGGCACTAATTGACTGATCTGCATTCCTGCATATACGTTGCTAAAGGTGGTTGAGTTAAATTTACCTACGGTCCGGAAAACAAACATCCCAGGTCGTGATATCCGGTGGCCTTGGTAGACGTTCGCTTAGTTGTAGCAGCATCTGCAGGCCAGCTGTAGCGTGCCATTGTTACATTCAGCAAAATGATCGACGATGGAGTGGGATGGTCGAAACTCGAGGCTCCCACGTAACACGGGTTCTGAGAGCCACAGCCGTATCAATTCAATAAGCCATTACACATAGATGAGATTTTGGGCACGGTTCAGACTCGCTTCTCAGGCATTACCTTCACGGTGTTGTGTTGGGCGGGTCCGACTTCAAGATAGGGCCGGAAAGGATATGTGTGACGATCATACTGCATCAGGACAGTGGAAAGACCGGTCCAGGCCAAGCAAGGATTTCGATTTCTCGATTCTCGACTCTCGACTCTCGACTCTTCGAGAGAGCTTGGCTAGCGACCGGGGACAGGCTGCGTTGTTTGCCGGGTGTGACCATGTGGCATTGGAATTGGCATGGGCATTGGCATGTGCATGCACACCACAGGCAGGGTGGTGATATGGAGATCGGCCGGGGTTCGGCTTAGCATTACAGTGTCAACTTGTGGTGGTATGTATTCCGTACATATTTCTTGGTTCAGGCGTAGAGCACATGCGAGGCCCCTGCAAGGGTGGGATGCCCGTCGACGTGGAAGGGGATCGCACCGAGTGATGGCGCAGACTGCATTGCATGATTGCACAAATGACTATATCACATGAGTCTTTGGATTGTGATAACCCCCCGTCCACTCCACGGCCCTCTCTCTCTCTCTTTATTTTTCTCCTGGCTCGCGTTTCGAACCCTTGGCCAAAAGCATGAGGTAGGTACGGAGTACTCGGTACGGAGTCGAGATGGGTAGCAAAGCGACCAGGGTCTTGGGGGATTTGGGTGCAGTCGGCAGCTGTGGAGTTCATTATTGCCCCTGTCCCTGTCACTTTCTGGCAACAGGCAACGTGGCGGCCTCGGGAGTCGGTGAGTGAAAGCTTAGGATCTAGAGGAATCCATGTCCGACCCAGGAGCGCGGACGGCGCAGCTGCATGGGATAGAGACAAGCCTGAGTGGGAACGTCGGCACCGGTGACTAGCAAGGCTTAGGCTCAGGACTAGGCAGTGCTGCAGTGGTAGTATGTACTGTAGGTGGCTGAGGCCAAGCCGAGGAAGTACAGATACCTGGTACTCCTCTACTTTTTAGGTAGATACATGTCGGTACAACTACTCTGTAGTAGGTGATGACTGAGGATACTACCTAGTTCAAAGGCCGCAGGGCGGAAGCGGAAGAACTACGTACCCGGCGCAGAATAGACTTCCAAGTTTCGGCGGTGACAACATGGGTACACCGCAGCTGTCCAGTGCACAGACAGAGTACGGAGTACATGAGGCTGTACCTGACAATCAGAGTAAAGTGCGAGCAGCACATGTACCTACCTGGTAAGCTGGCTTGCCCAAACCATACAGGTAAAGAAGTACCCACGAGGTCCAGCACACAGTAAGGTAGCGGTAGGTAGGTAGGTACATGTATATACCAGCCAACAGTGGCCCTAAGGCTATCTGATGTACCTACCTCCATGTATGTACTCCGTATCTGCCACCTACTGCCTGCTAGAAATGTAACAAGTACAGTAACGGCGGTGAGGCTCAAGGATCCGGAGCTGGATGGCACCCCTGTCAATCTCCCCCCCGGCTCCTGCTGCGGCGTCGAGACGGTGGCATTCTTCGCCTCGCCTTTCCTTCTGTTCTCTTCTTTCCTTCTTTCCTTCTTTCAAGAGTCGTCGGCAAGGCCATGTGGTCACCTGGTCTATCTACTCCGTACCTTAGTATCTATCCGGTCTGCTAGCCTCTTGGTCTTTTTGCCCGTTCCTCGTTCCTGTTCCTGTTCTCGGTCTTGTTCTTGGCCCCTCCGACTGTCCCCCTTCAAGTTCTCCTCCTCCCCCCTCCTCCCTCTTTCTGTGTATTCCGTCCTCGTATGTGCTATACTCCGTACACTCACGTCAGGTATCCACTCAACATGGTGCACACTGCAGAGATGTTCCTTTCCCTCCCCTCCCCCCTTGGGCCCTTGGTGCTGTCAGAACTCCACTTGACCAACTGAGTTGATGGCAGATGGGGCGATGGGAGGCCACTATCGAAGTGTCGGACTGGCATGGACAACCTGCTGATCCTCCAGATCGTTGTCCTCGTTGCGGCCCAATCCAGACCGCGCAAATTCCATATTCCGCTCGTCTCCATCCAATCCAGGATGATGTACCTGTCCAATTCCTTTCCGGCCTCCCCCCCGGCCCCTACTGTATCTCTGTATCTCTTCTGTCATGAACTATCCCCCTTCGCGTCCCCGTCAGGCGCGGGCTACTCTGTACTCCGTACGTACTCGGTCCCAAGTTGACGGCTCGTATGTCCCATTCCAGACTTTCTGAAGCTCCGTCCACCCGACCCTACGGTCTCTACTACTAGGTATCCTCCGTCAACCAGCTCGACCCCTTGTCTCTCCGCTTCTGTGCCTCGATCCTGTGGCCCAACCGTGTTCCTGCGTTGGATGCCGGCTGCCGTGGACCTGCCCGAGAATAACAAGGTCCCCATCCGACCTTGCCACTCCGCGGTCGTCTGACTCTGCAGGTTGCTGCCTCTCCATCCCTCAGGACTTCGGATTGCTCGTCGGTACCGACCAGTCACCCTGCTCTGACTTCTATTGACATCCCTCGTTCCTCGTCCCTGCTCCCTGGCTCCCTGCTTCCAGCTCCCAGTCTGTCGGAAACCTCGTCCAAGTTGGCCTCGTTGTCGTCCTGTTGGCCTCTTACCGTCCTCGGCCCGAAGCAAGGCGTTCAACCGCCTCTGTCCCAGTGTCCCTCACATCCGCTCAACCACGAGTCCGTGCCGTCGTTAGCCCGACTTGTCAGGCTCCGACTTCACCCAACTTGCACGGATCTCTGGCGCGCCTTCTCTTGACTGGCCGCATGTTAGTTTAGGCTTTCGGGAACGGGGCCCAGAGACCCTCTTGAGACTGGTAGACGCCAGAGTGACCGCCTCATCTCTCATCCTCCCCCTGTGATTCCTCCAGCGTCGCTTCTACGAACCTCCCAGCAAGTCATTTGACTCGGGCGTGTGCAGCCATTGCTACCCTCACCACCTCCTCCAGCCTTAGCCTTCGCCCTCAGCTGCCTCCTCCCGCTGCCAGCCCAAGAAATCCACCAGCGCTAGGTGTTCCCGGCCGCACAAGCCCCAGTCTCCCGTCGGCGGCACAACAGGAAAAATAATAATTCCCTTGGTTCTTCGGCCTCGTTCTTGCGCACTACACCGGCAACTTCATCCCCAGATCCTCTCCACCCACTTGCGCCTGCTGCGGCGGGCTCCTGCGCTCCTGCTATCGCCGCCATTGTCATTTTGCACCTGGGCTTCCTTGCCGGTCGTCCCTACCTGTGGCCACGGACCAGCTGATAGTGTGTGTACCCGAGCTGTTGGCACAAGAGGATATGTTCTGGTCATTTCGGCATCTCAACGTTCAGTGTCAGCTTGGTGGAGCTGAGAAAGGGCATCCTTAATTGCCGCATGTCATGACGGCCGTCCTACCCGAAGGCCTGATCAATGCGACAATCACCTCCGGGCGACATGATTTGGACGAGTCTGATTCCCAAGTCACCAATTCGCAGGTCCTTCACAAGTTGTGGAAAGGCAAGTTACCTCGATCGAGCTAGACAGGCAAGAAGAAGCGGCTGACCTGAGACGGCAGTCTATGATATCCAAAGCAATGTAACTTCGGAGCATGCCAGTCCAAGAGCGCGAAACCTCTTCTGGAGGGTTTGGAGCAGTCCAAGACTCTCTCAGTCGATAACAAGTGACCACTTGACAAGTTTATGGAGCCAGTGCAGTCAAGATTTTGATCTGACTCCAATTGGCACCCGTCGAACCCTGCCTCGAGGATCTTTACCACATGTGGGTTTGCTTCCGCCAACTCCCCATTGAGTATCTACTGACTACACACAAAAGGACACCCCTCCCAGGCAAGGTCGAACGAGATCCTCTTCACTGTCTCCCACCTCTGATGTTCACCGAACCTTGGATTCGAACCATGGACCCGCCCAAAATGTTGGACCTGCGTTGCGAGACTACAGTCTTCCCACCACGAGCTCTGGGACACAGGGTGCGCAACTCAACGTCTCCGGCGAACGGAGGGAGAATTCTAGTCGGCAGCAACATGACCAAGCTCGCAGCCCTCCCTCTCCGACCACTCCGGGCTCGTCTTCTCGACCTTCTTTGAGCAGAACCACTAGTGCTGGTCGGATAAGACAGCCGGTTCAGGCCACCGCTGGGAAGTTGCGGACCAGGCCACACATGGCTCGGCGAAAATCTAGCTCGACAAAACCATCAGCAGGTCCAATCTCAGAGAGATCGCCACGGGGGATCTCAGAGGCAGCAGGAGGCGGGTCGGAAAATGTCGATGTTGGCGTGCGACGTCGTCTCAGTGGCAGAGGTCCACCGCCCGGGTTGCCGAATGTTCCTGGTGAGTTACTCTGTCTTCTTGCGTATGTCTTTCTGATCATGGTGGTAATAGCAACCACGAGTGGACCGGTATTAGCCCTTCCTTCTGCTTCCTCGTGGCAGAGCGATGATTCGACGGCTGAAAATCTCATGACAATGGCCACGGGTGCTGCTCCCTTGACTTCGTCAGACTTGGTCGAGCGGGACTTCCGAGGAAAATTCGTGGAGACGCAAAAGAAGCTAACTAGTTCGACGAACCTAGCGGCGTTGGGTCGTATGAAAAAGACAGGCAGTGTTGTTCGGTTTGCTGACGAGATTCCTCAGGATTGGCGCAAAGGGAAAGAAAAAGCAACTCTGGCTGACGACAGCATGGGTCCTTCACGATTAAGATCCAGCTTTGCGAGTAGCGCGCTCACCGATGAAGAGAACTCTTCTGACGATGATAACGTGCGACTGCCCCGCACAAAGAGCCAACTCAGCTTGTTGATCAAGCAGAAACGAGACGAGACAGGAAGTCAGGACCTCGGGCCTGAAGCGAAGGCTCAGGGAAGAGGCGGCCAAGATGAGGGCAAGAACAATGACGAGGGCAAGGGCAAGGGCAAGGGTAAGGGCAAGGAAAACACCAAGTCCAAGGAGGAAGAACTCTTGTCGATGGGGCGAAGAGGTGGAGTGACAAAGGCTGGCGGAGTTCAAGTGCCGAAACCGCAGAGATTAAGCGAGCATGATGATCCTGGACATATCTCATCCTCCAGTCCCGAACCACTGTTCTGAAAGGCCGACCATACCAGTGCCACCACCTCGAGCCGTCGAGGCTCGAGATTTCACCTGTATTATGATATGAAGATATGACGAGACGGTCCCAAGCACTGGCATCATCAAGACACTTTGCGTTCTAGCAAGCTTTTCCCGGCTTTGGTTTGCATCGAGGGCCGAAAGGGAGTTGTTTTGTACTCGGTAGGACTTCTATTCTACAGAAGGGGCGAAAGCATCCAGCTCATAGATGACACATTAAACAGGCAGACCCTTGATTTGTGCATGTTTTCTGACCCGCTCTCCCAAGTTTGCTTTCCGCTAGTTGTAGATTCTATCGTAGTGTCCGTTTCAATGTGCTGTAAGGTCACCTTCCCGTTGCATTGCGTCGTGAGGTGAGAGGTGATGCTGCATATCCATACGGCGTACCTACATGTTGTACGGAGTACCTTGGTCAAGCACGGCGCGATGAGACGCGTAAAGTGGGCGTGGCGGGTAGTGTTGGCACTAGACGCGTCGAGTGGGCAAATGGGCTTGGCAGGGCAAAGATGCACGTGATTCCGTTAGAGGTGCCCAGTGTGGGGAAGAGGTGCTGGAGGTTGGGATTGTCACACTGGGCCCTGCGGTACGGAGTACTTTTCCAGTATCCGTACTCCGTACTCCGTGCTCCTCGCAGTATTACTACGTCGACCGGACTCTGGCGGAATGAACGTTCGCCGTCTCTGTGAGGAGTCTTGAATGGCTCCTCCGATGTGTCTGCCGTCTACCTCTGTTCGAATGTGTGAGGCAAGCCGCTGTCGGTCTGGTCAAATTGGAATTGGAGACTCCGGAGGGGAACAACCAGACCACCAACACACAGACTGCAGTTGGACGGAGCGCCACTCGCGCTTCTTTCGCTGGCCCTGACCCGCTTTTCTCTCTGATGGCCAGTAACAACTCTCGCTGCTGGGCCCAGCCGTCGGCCCTTCGGTGCAGCACGCTGCAGAGAGCAGCGCAGTCAAGTCACAGTGCAGTCAGTCACCGCAGTCTCGCCAGCTGCTAAGAGAGGGAGAAAGCACACACATCCTCTCCTCTTCCTTTGCCTGTTCTCGCCGTCTCTTACGGTTTCCTCAATCCCATATCATCTGCAATGTAACTCTGCCCTTTTCACTGCTGGCAATCTGCTTCTGGCTCTTTCTACCCAGGTCGATCTGTATTCCACGCTTTGTTTTCCCGCCTCTTCGCAACTGCGAATTTCCGTCACTTCCAGACGACGCAGCCTCTCAGCCTACACCTCGACTGCTTTCCCGGCAACCACATGCTGCCCGCTGCTTCTCTTACGACTTTCGACACTGCTCGAGCTCGAACGAACCCCTCCTTTTTCCTTGAAAACTCAAGATGAGCCCTCGGCGCTCTTCTCGTGCCCGCTCCGCCCAACAACCTCCTGCTAGCCTCAACCACACAAACTCTACCATGTCCAACCCCTCAAAACCTGACCGAGACACTCGGACAAGTGTCCGCGCTAACTCTCCGAGGAGAGCTTCCACACAGCGATCTGACTCCGTCGATGGCGTCGACTCTTCCTCTCGTGCGGAGCAACTGGCGCCGCGTCGGAGTCGACGCAATGGAGAAAACAAAGAACCTGCTATCAAGCAACAACGGGATGAAGAAGAAGGAGGACTTGACCTTGATCCCACCGAAGAGGAGGTAACTCGTTGTATCTGCGGGCAGGCTGAGTATCCTGGCCCCTCCGTCAGCATACGACAACAGCAGCCCAGTGGAGATACTCTGACCGACGATACCGGCAATTTCTTTGTTCAGTGCGACAAATGCGGAGTCTGGCAGCATGGTGGCTGTATGGGCTTGCTAGATGAGTCCATGTTGCCAGATGAGTATTACTGCGAACTATGCAAGCCAGAATACCACAAGGTTACCAAGGTCCTAAATGGGTGAGTTTGATTCCTGTTTCACTGTGCTAGCATCTTTATCTGCTACAACCATGGCCCGACCTACGTCCCCTTTTTGGCTTCGTATTGTGCTTCCTTCCACAAGCCACGCCTATTTCTGTTGGTTGCAAAGCGGGCTGTGCCATGGGACAAGGCATGCTAACCACCCAACATCAGACCGAAATCCTCTCGGTACCTACCAGTTCTTGAGAACTTCTCTACAAGATCCTCCCCGCAATCTTCGACCGTCGAGCCCCTTCGCAAGAAGGACAGTAAGAACAAGCAAAGCGAGAGCACAAAGAAAAGGGCCACAATGAACAGTCGGGGAGCATATGACGAAGATGAGATGCTCCGACGAGCCATCGAAGAGAGCAGAGAAATGGGCACTCTCGGGAAGCGTGCACGAGCTGGGTCAGAAGAGTGAGCTCTCCCTTTTGCACTCGGACTGGCAGAATCTAACAGTTATGGCACAGTCAAAAAGGCAACAACAAACGTCAACGCACGGGGTCGAACTCGTCTTCTACCATGTCCAAGCACAGTGAATCACCCGATTTACCAGGAGACGATGCGCATGGTAGAGGGAACGTGGCTGGCAGGATTGCTTCACTGAAACTTAGAGGGGCAGCGGCACGAACCAACCGAGAAAAAGAATTGCGAGACAAACAAAAAGAACAACAGGCAGTGCAACGTGCGGAGGCTGCCAACAAACGGAATGCTCGCTCAGAGCGACGACGAGGAGAAGGTGTGTGACCCTTGACTGAAATACGAGATATACAACTGACGGCACAGATTCCCCGCCTCCTACTCCAAGCCTTTCACCGTCTAAGATGGCTCAGGTCAATGGTAAAGCGAACGCCGACACTCCTCCTTCGGGCAGATCCAATCATAATCGGAGGACCGGAAGGCCGGCCGCGAGGCGAGGGAGACTTGGAAGAAACCAATACACTCGCGACCACGGCAATGGCGAGGACGGACAAACACCTGGGAGAGACGGTTCGCACGACATCAATGGTACTGGAGGATCACCCAATGGTATTAATGGAATTCATGGCGAGAGTGGGCGCAGCTCCAAGGCCAAGACACATCCTGCCCGAACAAGCTTGAATGAAATGAAGAGACGTGTTGCGGCGATTCTAGAATTCGTCGGACACATGCAGACCGAGAGCGCAGCACAGTCACACCATTCCAGCGGGAGTACAAGTTCCAAGGGGACCAGTACACCCACTGGGGCTAAAGGGTCGACTCAATTACCCGTCTCAAGCTTGGTTCGAGCGGTTGAAGCGGGGCTTAAGGAAGCCCACTCGAAGGAGGAAGACGTTGCGCTCAGCGTCACGGATGACAAGGACTTTGGAAACATGGGCAGTGTGGAAATGATGGAAACACTGACAAAGGAGTTGGTGCAATGGCAAACTGTCTTCGGGGTATATTCGAGATGACATGAAAGGGCAACGCCGTGGGACGATTACACGATTGGAACTTGACGAGTTTGGGCTTTCATTGGCTTGATGAATACGGCCAGGTTACCTTAGGTAGGGACAGCGGGAACAAGATGGATACGTTTTCTAGCACGAGATTTCCTGGTAAATGAAGTTAACATGGCGTGGTTGGGGTATGAATAAGCCTCGCGAAGGTACCTACCTACCTACCTTAGGTACCTACCCTAGGTATGCTATCTGCTGTGAACATTTGCAGTGGGCCATATGATTAAAGAATCATTTACAGAGTCTATGACAATAGGGAGGTACCTATTAGTAGAATACCTGTTGTATTCTGTACGGACTACCTACGTGGATGTTCCTGGTAATGTCTCCGTGCCTTAGGTACCTAATTACCTGGTAATTTGTTGCAATGACGTTGCGTCTCGCCGATCGCTTAGTCACTAGGTACGTACTAGTATCACACACGCGACGACCGTTCCCCTTCTTTTCATGACCAATCTGATTGACCTAACCTAGCCTGGCCCACCCCTTCTTCGTCTCCGTCAGCGACACCGTCTACACCTATCGCAGCCGTCTATACCTATCGCATCAAGCCGATACCAACTCGCAGCGGTCAGAGAGTCCGATAGATGCAGGCTGCACGCAAGCTAGGCGTAGAGAGATTCAGTCAATCGATCAATCAATCAATCAGTTCCCAGTCTCCTTCAGAGTGGGCATGCTGGTCTTGCTGATGGGCATGCTGGTCTTGCTGATGGGCATGCTGGTCTTGCTGATGGGCATGCTGGTCTTGCTGATGGGCATGCTG
>NW_006912909.1:1529822-1748291 GCF_000585565.1 Capronia epimyces CBS 606.96
TCTTGCTGATGGGCATGCTGGTCTTGCTGATGGGCATGCTGGTCTTGCTGATGGGCATGCTGGTCTTGCTGATGGGCATGCTGGTCTTGCTGATGTTGGTACTGATGTTGAGCCAGCTCCCGTCCCAACTCCTCAGGTGGATCGTAGAAGACTTCAGCCTCCGATGCGACCTCATCCTCTGCGCCATGCACGACGTTGTCGTTGTCGTTGTCATGAGACGGCCGCTCCTGCTCGCCCTTGCAGTCGCCGTAGAGATGGTCAGTCTCGAACTCGACGTCGGATTGAGCTTCGGTCTCACCCGCAACCGCGCTGCCGTTCGGGAGTGTACCGTAGAACTGACTTGACAGGGTCCGCAGGGGTTGTTGGACAGGCTGCATGGCACTCTGTGACGATGGGAGATCGGCGGCGGCATTATACTGACAGTGGCCTTGGTACGCGAAAGCACCATTCGCAGCCGACCACTCCGACAACAAGGCCTCTCTTGGTGCAGGATTGTTCTTCGCCGCCGGAGCCCCCTGCGTCGAGACCAGGTCGATGATGCCTTGCAGCCGGATGATCTCGGCGTCACGCTCTCGCAGGGCTTCCCATGCTCTCAGCAGCTCCGGCTCGAGGATCTGGGTCGTCTTGAATTGATACTCGGCCGCCATGCGTTGCAATGCTCGATTTTCTAGTGTAAGAGCCTGGAAATCCGTGGCGGCGCGGTCGACCGCATACCGTAGCCCGCGGACGGCTGGGAGCGCGTTCTGTGCTACAAACAGGCCCTGTTCCATGTGGCGCAGATGTTCCCGGCTAGTCATCCCGCTCGGCAAAGACCAGTCGCCCGCTAATGCCCCCGGCTGGACGGGCTGGTGCCCCTCAGGGTCGTTGATGTTGAAAGTCTCTCGCTGTTGGGGTGCTGGGGTCCTCTGACACGCCTGTGGTTGAGCCTGAACCTGTGATGGGTTCGCCCGCTCGACTTTTGGCTCGGTCTTATTAGGCGGCTGAAGCTCCCATTGCTGTGAGCCAATTCGGACCAGGCGCTTGTTCTCGGTGCTCGGGAATTCTTCCGGGTCGAAATCGGACCAACGACGTGCCGTCCATGACCTGGAAGCGCCAGAACCGTCTTGAAGTTGGGCGGTCTCCTGTGACACAAGACCAGACTGATCGATGAACGGGTCAGGTAAGCTGCTGGAGCCCCCCACCACGAAGTTGTCGCAAGAAGTTATAGGTGCACGACAGCTCCAAGCTACCGATGGCTCGTTGCCAGAAACGAAACATGACGGCTTTACTGTAGACCCAGATTTTGAAGGTGGAGTCCCTGGTGGCACTGGTGCACCCCTGGCTGCCGGGGCTGGTTCGGATAGTATTTGGACATTGCCTTCCTCAGAGACACTTGGGCTAGGCTCATGCTCTGCAATGTTCTCGAGGGGAGAGCCGGTGCGTACATGTTGGTGATCCGATGAGCCTTGAAGCTGTGCTGGTTCATCCTCCAGTGCGGGAACGGCCGAGGCAGTCGGGACCCGAGGTTGGCTCATCGAGGTCAGTCGAGAGTGGATGGGCCACAGGGCAAAGTTCTCAGCCACACGTCGTTGTTCCAGCACGGTGTATTCTCTATCGTATAGGCCGGGCCCGGAGGTTGCACCGCCACGGTAGCCAGTAGGAGGAGACGAGGACGAGGAAGCGTCCGTCAAGACTGTCGAAGAGACGTCCGCAATGCTAGAGCCTTCGACATAGTTTGTACGGACATACTGTAAGATGGACTGCGGTGGATTCGCTGCTGTTGGAGGATCTTGAGGCATGGTGTCGGCGGCGGCACTGCTTGAACTAGCTGCTGGTGCAGTGTCCTGAACCAGTCTCGGGCGCGAAGCAGCAGTGGAAGTGCGGGAAGTCTGGCGATGGAGAAGATTTGACGCCACAGAGTTGACCTTCCTGTAGGCAGAGGCCAGCTTCGCCTTGGAACGGGTGAGGAATTTCTTGGATGCGTGCATCTTAAATGTCGGTTTGCTTACCTGTTGATGGGAAGTCGATGGATACTTCTCTCAACGGGAATGGCTAGCAATGTGGTTGTTCTTTGGGGTTTGCGTGGCTTGCTACCCGCCTGTAGGGTGGTGGTAGAAGTGTTTGCTGGCCTGAATCGTTAGGAGGTGGACTGGTGCACCTCAGAAAGAAAGGATGACTGAAGCTGGACGGGGCAGTGCAGATATTTCAAGTCAACAGACGCAGGCATCGCGTGAAGGGTCCAAGAGATCAGTCGCCGCGGCGATGGTCTCAGGCAATGCTTGTATAAAACGATCAGGCAGAGACACAGCCTTGGAACTGCCTGTAAGTGTTTTCGTGCCATGTCTCAGGTCAGTTGGACATACCACCCTTGGGCCAAACCTACATTTGATAGCTATTTCAAAGTTGTGTTTGTATTGAACATTCTCTAATCCACCATTTGTCGACAGCCAAACGGGGCAAACACACCTTTCAGGTGGCCTCGCATCAAGCCACCTGCAACGATAACGATCAGAGCCATCTCTGGTGGCAGGTCTTGCTAACACAACACATCGCTGGCCTGGGATCATTGTTGGCGGCGCCTGTCGACTGTCTTGAATCACCCAAACAAGATCAAGCAGCTGGACAAAGCGCATTTGTATTGCGACAAAGGATAAGGGCCATAGTATGCTCCCTGTTCCAGAGGATGCTAATTCATCAAGTCGGAACCACTTGAATGACAAAGAAACGAACAAAGAAGTGCTTCAATCTCCAGGGGCAGCTCACCCCGCTGGGTAGACCCGGCGAGAGTGAAGTAATCTGATCCCTGTGGGAGAGGTCTTTCTGTCTGCATGAACCCAGGTAATGATCAAGGAAGTGGAAGTAGAAGACGACGGGGCACATCAAATTGCTACCACGGGATTGGTTTAGCCCAGCCTTCTACTGGTGGGTGAGTAGCCCAAAAGCGCAATCTGTCACGTGACCTCGGCAAAGCTGCCCAATACTCCACAGTGTCACCGTAGCACTTCTATGGTGCTTGTGCTCAACCGTAGTACCTTGATATCGAAGCTTAGTCATGTTGGAAACCTCTCCTAGTGCTCCCACCACTCCTGTCTGTGAGAAGTGACCGGCCAGGAGCACAGGATTGATCTTCACCACACCCGAAACTCTTTCCTCGGGAGGGTCAATTCAACACGGCCTTGCTTTTCAACTTTACTCTTCACCGTGTTTTCTCTATTTGCCCACCAAATGCCATAAGAAGCCCATATCATTTCCCCTTGACATCCCTTTCAACTACCATCTCTCACGCCGTTTGCTTGTCCCCGACTTCTAGAATACATTAATTACCCCCTGTCGCCATTTACGCAGTGGCTTGAAACCATTATCTACTCAAGGCTCAATCACCCTCCTCTATCGCATTTGAGCCATGTCTGGAGGTGAGTGTGAAGTCTCTTCGCAACTGTGGCCATCCCGTGCTCGGGGCGTATACCACATTACTTGTTCTGACCTCTGTTCTAGATGCCCCTCGGGTTGTCCCTTTGACTTGTCATGGGCATTCTCGACCCATTACGCATTTGAGTTTCTCGTCCATCGTGGATGGTGACCAATATTATCTCATTTCTGCCAGTAAAGGTGCCACCACCACGCCTCATTACTGGGTTGGACCGTGTCTGATCTGTTATCATAGACAACAATCCTATGCTGAGAGATGGCATTACAGGTGACTGGTATGCGAGACTACGGACGCGCATGAATATAGCTAACATCGTGGCAGGATAGGAACCTTCATCGGACACAAGGGTGCTGTGTGGTCGGCAAGGCTGTCTTCGGACGCCAAAATTGCAGCCACTGGCTCTGCAGATTTCTCCGCGTCGGGTCAACCTACCACATGAGCACGACTGTATGCTGACGACAAACAGGAGAGTCTGGGATCCTCAGACAGGAGAATGTCTACATATCCTGAATCACGACCACATTGTCCGAGCTGTTGCCTTCCCTATCCAGGACAACCCACAATGCGTGGCCACTGGTGGTCAAGACAAGAAGCTCAAGATATTCGACCTTACTAGGGGAGGCAGTGCGGCTTCTCCTGCTCAAGCAAACGGTGGATCCCCAGTCACTCCTTCCACCACGTCGGAGGGGCTTGAGATCGGAGTGGGACAGCATGGCGGAAGTATCAAGTCAATCGTCTGGAACGTCGATTATAACATTCTTACTACGGCCTGCGAGGACAAGACCATCCGGTGGTGGGATTTGAGGACCCAGAACATGATCGCCAGTTTCCGAACTGAACGAGATATTGGTTCATGCGAGCTATCCACCAATAAGGCAGAGGATAGTGATCCCGGCATCCTCAGTGTAGCCGCTGGAAACTCATGTTTCTTCTTCGATGCTGGTCGACCCGGCGAACTGATCAAGCAGGTCAACTTTGACCATGACGTTGCCAGCGTAGCCATCAATCCTGCAAGTGGCAGGTTTGTAACTGGTGGAGTCAAAGATACGTGGGTTCGAGTGTGGGATTTTGCCCAGGAAAAACAACTTGGTATGGCAAATGAATCCCACAGTGTGACCTGCCACTGATGCTAACATCGCCGGCAGAGGTCCTCAAAGGCCATCACGGTCCCATCTGGACGGCTGCCTTTTCCCCTGACGGCAAGATCTACGCGACTGGGAGTGAAGATGGAACGATCAAACTGTGGAAAGCCTGCAAGGAGCCATACGGTCTGTGGCGCTGAGCTGGGCAGGAGCTGGCATCTTGACAAGTTTCTTCGGCACCAGTGTTGAGAGAGTCGTCAAACCCTCGCATTGGGATTTGCGGTCACAGTGGTCACGAAGATGAGAAGTTTTGGCAGGATGTTATAGCTGATCAACTCCGAGGCGACGCGACGACAGGTTGTATCGTGGTCGTGCCGGATAGAAACGACGTTCCCCGTATTCGCGGTCCCAGATGGCCTGCCGACACAAAGGGGGGCAGCTCATAGGTGGATGATATGCAGGACCAAGGAGCGGCACAGCATGTACTACTATTGGTGCAGCAGCTCTGCCCGCGGGACGTGCCTGGATTCGGACGTGCAATCGGCTTGGATCAGGAAAAAATGCCTGATGCAGGGGTGCGGGAGCTTGGGGCAGCGGAAGCTTTGAGGCTGATCGGCGCGTTGGAGAGGAACGGGCTTAGGGCTCAGGGCTCAGGGCCCCCTTAAAGTAAGCTGTCGACCTGCGACAGGCGGACCGCCGTGTCTCAGATGCGATGCGCAATACGCGCGATACGAGATACGGGCAGAAACTGGTCAATCACGAGCAGTGCGAAGTCTAAAGGTCCTGACGGTGTTGAGCAGGTGTCAAACTTGAGGCGGAAGAGACAGACACTGACACAGACACTCACTTGCACACCGGGGGACGGGGGACGGACACTGCTACGGCTCTGCTACAGCTACACCTGCAGCTGCAGCGAGATACATTGGACACAATCGAGCAGAACGCGAAACGCGGACCACTCATGTAGCTGGCCATGTTTCCACCTGCAATCGGCCCTTGAAAGTTACGGCAAATACTAAAAACTAAATCCTAATTACTATCATTGCGGTTGGCGCTCCCACACCGCCATCCTCGAATTGTCACACTACGTACTATTCGGATACGGATATTGCATGTGTGCTGGTTGTTGAAGGCGACTCGTCGCGCAGTGCTGGATCACCGATCCCGCACAGAAAGGACGCTACCCACGAGCATCCCCAGACAACTTCAACCCATCCTACCTACACCCAACTACCACCTACCACCTCCCTCCCATCTATACACAGTACTTCATATTCCCTACCGCTCCACCAGATGCCGATGCCAAACCTCCATTCGGCTGGTACCATCATGTCCTAACGACAAGTGTGCTGTCAACCGGATCTGTCACTCGCTTTCCCTCTCCCTCGGAGGGGCAATTGTCACAAGTCGCTACCTCAACACACATTGGCTGCGCCGGTCGCCCACACTTTCCTCGAGCCATACACGCGGAAAACTCGCTTTTATACCTCCTCCTCTTGAATCCGCATAGATCTCCTCTACGTGCGCAATTGATCTCGAGGTCCATTGCATTTTACCCAGACGCCCGACCTCCCTCGCGCGTCGGGGCCCGCGTGTGGCACAATGGACCACAGGAGTTTGGCAGATCAAGAGAAGTTAGAAAGAATATCTCAACCGGCAAGCAACCGCCGTCCACACAATGATGCACCCTCGCAAAAGACCGCCTGGCCTAGGTGGCATAAGAGAGGCAAGGAGAAGAGTAGCCTGGCACTTGCTGGCACATGGGCCGTGGACCATCAGATCGGTCAGTCAAGGCCTGAGAGAGGACACTGCTGAGCACCCTACTGACCTTGAACTCACAGGTTTATCACTGAATTTCATATCCATGCTCTTCTTCGTGCACATATTCTTCCCCTCAGCACGCCACCACACCCAGAAGTACTTCCGTGTCTCCTACTACAATCCTGTCACTGGCATGTATGCCCTTGGTTGGGACGATATCTTCTTCGTCTTTTACTGGATCGTTGTCTTCAGCGGCCTGCGCTGTGCCGTCATGGACTATCTCCTCACACCGTTGGCCTCATCCTTGGGCATCAAGAAGAAGAAACCAAAGGTCCGGTTCGCAGAACAAGCGTGGATCATACTCTACTATAGTATTTCCTGGTCTGTCGGTATGTACACCATGTACACCTCGGATTACTGGCTAGATCTGCGAGCGCTATGGCGGAACTGGCCCAGTCGAGAGATGGGAGGACTTGCGAAATGGTACTACCTAGTCCAGTTCGGCTTTTACCTGCAGCAGATCGTTGTGGTCAACATCGAGGAGCGTCGGAAGGACTACCTGCAAATGTTCGTGCACCACATCATTACCTGTTGTCTCATCTTCGCTTCCTACGGCTACCACCAATACCGGGTCGGCACTGTTATCCTCTCCCTGATGGACATCGTGGACGTGATTCTGCCCACGGCCAAGATCCTCAAGTACCTCCACTACAATGTTGTATGTGACATCGCTTTCGGCATCTTCATGGTCACTTGGTTCTTTACTAGACATGTACTGTTTCCGATGGTCTTGTACAGCATCTACGCCCACATCCCTCAGGAGATCCAATACGGATGCTATAAGGGAAGCGTCCTCGACCTGCAGGGGCCGTTACCTCCGCCAAACGACTGGGGCCATCTGATGCAGCCCTTCCGCGATCCGGTCGGCCTGGTGTGTTGGAACAACAAGATCAAATGGTCATTCCTCATCTCGCTCATTGCACTACAGGTGGTGCTGCTTGTCTGGTTTGCCGCCATAATTAGAGTTGCCTACAAAGTCGTGACCGGGCAGGGGGCGGACGATGTCCGATCTGACGATGAAGATGAAGAAGAAGAGGAAGGTATCTCGGATGTTACGATACCTATGTCGGGCCCTGAAAACAAGGGGAACAATTACATCGACACAGTTCATCTCTGCGTCGACCCACAGCCACATTTCGAAGCCGAAGTCCTGAGCACAGATGCGAATTTCTCTTTGTCCAACTCTTCGAAATCAACGACGAAATCAAAGTCCAAGTACAAGGCAGAGCGGAGTGCTCACTCGGAAGTCACGCGTTCTACTTCGAGCGGCAGCAGCAGCAGCAGGAGAAAGCACAAGCATGAGTCGGCACATTCCTCGAGCGTCAATCTACTCGCTGCCAGTAGTGACCGCAAGGAGCTCCTCGGCCGCATCGGCTGCGACAAGGGCACTGCTTCCGAGTAGTCTGCACGCTCCTCTGGAGGGTTCCTCTTCATCGATCGTCCCTCAAGCATCCGTTCTCTGAGTTGTAGTTCGACCCCTCGGCGAGGTTGCATCCGGTTTGTTGTGCCGTCATGAGCGAACAGATACGACGCGCGTGCTAATCGACAGGCGCTTTATCTGTCGAGATGGGACAAACCACAATACGTTTGGGAAACAGCACAGGAGGGGACAAGCCAGAGAGGCAGCAAGGTTCGTCTCAGACATGCCATATCGCGCCCTGGGTCTTGATACAACATATGGCACGTCTGTTTGGAAGTTAGCGGTTCGTCGGAGGGACACGCGCAAGCCATCACGCCTCTTTAGACTCGAATTTTTGGATTGACCAATATATCAAGAATAGATATGAGGTGCTTGCCGTGGCAGATGCCCATTTGAGCGACCAAAGACACGTATGTTTCCTCAGGATGGACACTATTTCTTAGAGCGACGCCAGCAGCCGTTTGTAGACTTCTACGTTGCCGCCGTCTGGTTGACTCAAGCCATCCATTCTATGTAAAATTACAGCGACGAGGCTTGCAAACGACAACCACACCGCAGAGGGCCTCTTTCCCCTTCACTCGGATGAAATATTTACAAGTACAGACCCTCGGGCTCGCCCTCGTTCTTCGTCTTCATCACACTCTCCTTCGCACTGCGGAAATCTGCCATGTTGACCCGCATTCTCCTCTCTCGAAGTGCTCTCAATCCTGCCTCGGAACAGATGGCCTTGATGTCTGCGCCGCTGAGGTCATCCTTTTGGGCAATGAATTCGTCCAGGTCCACATCGTCGGCCAGACTCATCTTGCTAGTATGAAGCGTGAAGATCTTCTTCTTGGTGTTGGTGTCGGGATTTTCGAACAGGATCTTGCGGTCGATTCGCCCTGGTCGGATCAAAGCCGGGTCCAAAGTCTCGATTTTGTTCGTGGCCATGATGACCTTGACATCTCCTCTGTCATCGAAACCATCCAGCTGATTTAGAAGTTCAAGCATGGTTCGCTGAATTTCTCGTTCGCCACCCGATGTCGACTCGTATCGTTTCGTACCGATGGCATCGATCTCATCGATGAAGACAATACTAGGAGCATTCTCCGCTGCGACCTGGAAGAGTTGACGCACTAACCTCGGACCATCGCCAAGATATTTCTGAATGAGTTCCGACCCAACGATGCGCAAGAAGGTCGCCGAAGTTTGATTGGCAACAGCCTTTGCAAGCAAAGTCTTGCCTGTTCCTGGTGCGCCATATAGGATAACACCTTTCGGCGGCTTTATGCCCATCTCTTCGTACAATTCGGGGTGCAGTAAAGGCAGCTCCACCGCTTCACGGACTTCTTGTATCTGGGCTTCCAGCCCACCAATATCAGCGTAGCTTTCAGTGGGCGCTTTATCCAATTTCATGACCGACACCAATGGATCGGCATCGTCCGTCAAAACGCCGACGACAGAGACAGACTTGTGATGCAAGAGAATAGAGGCACCGGGCTCGAGTAGATCTTTGTCGACGAAGGACATGATAGAGACGTAGTACTCCGGGCCTGTGGCGCTGGAAACGATAGCATGATCGTCATCGATGAGCTCTTCCAGGTTGCCAACACCCATAGGACTCCCTCTCATATCATCGACCCGGCTTCGTTCATCCGCATTGCGATCTGCAGCTTCACCTTCCGCGGCAACAGCAGGGGTCTGGACGGCTTTGGCCTTCCGGAGGCGTTCTTGGTTCTCCACGAACTCTTCTTCCAGGAGTAAATGGTCATGCACTCTCTGCATCCTCAGATACCGCAGTTTGCATCGGGCAGTTGGGTAGATGGTTGGCAGCTTTGCGGCTGCATTCGGTCCAGCTTGCTTACGCTTCCTCCGTCCGATTCGCGTGGTTGGTTGTGGAGGAGGTTCGTACTTAGGCTTGTCCTTCTTTCAAAGGGCTGTCAGCATATACAGGCAACATATCGTGATGAAAACTGCATACCTTCTTGTCTTTATCATCTTTGGCCCCATGCCCTGGAGGGCCGCCTCCCATTTGTGATTGTTGATTGCCCTATGTCTGTCAGCAGAGCACGCGGATGAGAAGACGAGGTACCATACCATAACGATGAAGATTCAGGGAGCGAAGTACAGGTCCTCTGAGAGAAAGATAGCTGTGGCACGCAAAGACTTGTTACTGTGTACAAGTCAGAGATGAAGATGGGTGATGGTGATGGCGAGCGTCTGGGTGACGAATGCCTGGTCGCGCCTGCGGCTAGCCTCATGAGACTTGGCGCAGGCCAGTCTACAGCTGAAGTACGTAGTAGAGTATTACTGTAGTACGGAATAGTAGTAGTACCACAGTAGTAGTATTACAGCATTGATAGGGTCCTAAGGCTCCTCGGTAGGCTTATTAGGCTGCCGTCCCTTACTTACTTGTTAGAGGGCTCCTAATGCTTAGGGGCCTGCTCGCCTCCACCCGCAAGTCGTAGACTCGGTGGCCATGCCACTTCTCCAACTTCGCAGAAAGTGAGGCTGCGCAGAATCAATCACCCTGCTTCTCGTGAGCCATAGACTAGCCAACACGTCCACAGGTGGCTGTGTCACACACACGACAAACATATCACTTGCACGCCTGCCGCAGAATCCCTTCACTGTGGTCCCATACCTACTTCTAGTCGGTTACTTTGCTCCAAATCTGCAGGACAAACCACACTCGCCTGCGCCGCCATATCCTTTCGATCTGATTCTGTCTGCAAACACGCCTTTACGCCTCTTCTGCTAGCTTCCAACACCCTCACATTCTTAGACACCAGCTACGTTGTTATAATAATATCAGCCTTTGACATTCACACCTCCGATCGATCTCGGCAGTCTCGGTGATATCGCGGTGCCGTGTATACCTGTTGCCGGTCTGCCTTCCTCCATCAATAGCGATCGAAGATTTTCAAACCTCTCCAACCCGTACAATATGGCAGGACACAAGGCCCGACGCATAGCCAAAGATCTTGCGGACATTCGCGCCGATTCCGTCTCTCAGATATTCGCGGAGACTGTTGGCGACAGCATCACCAACCTTCGGGGCTCTTTCAAAGGCCCAGCGGGGACACCGTATGAAGGAGGAACGTACGAGGTCTCCATCAATATCCCGAATGAATACCCTTTCAAGCCCCCTGTCATGAAGTTCATTACCAAGATCTGGCACCCAAACATCTCCAGTCAAACAGTAAGCTTTGGACTCCAGTGATTCCATGCCATAAAGAGCTAACAATGTGACAGGGTGCCATCTGTCTAGATACTCTTAGCACGGGGTGGTCACCGGTTTTAACGATCAAATCTGCGATGATTTCATTGCAGTCGTTGCTCAGTTCTCCCGAGCCCAAAGACCCGCAGGATGCGGTTGTAGCTCAGCAATTAATCAAGAACCCCAAGGAATTTGAGAGACAAGCCAGAGAGTGGGCAGTCAAATATGCTGGGGCGCCCAAGTCAAATATCGGGGAGAGCAGTGGTGGCACAACAGATCAATCCATCGAGCAAGCCGAGAAGGAAAGCGAGGAGAGGGAAGAAGCTGCCAACCTTGCAGTCTATGATGGATACAACAAGGATTTGATTGATCGCTTTGTCTTGATGGGCTTCGACGTTGAAAGGGTAGTGGAAGCATTCAACTATGTTGGCATCGACCGTAATGGAGGACAAGACTACGAACTCGAGGAGGCGTACATGGGCGATATCACAGCTAGACTGTTGGGTGAGCCGTGATGCAGTGTGCCTTGGGACTGTTATCTATGCATAGAAGCGCTGGTGTTGATACGGTTACAGGCAGTGCATCTCCTGGCGTTGGTATGTAGATCACGAGAACCATGACCATATGGAAGACTTCAAATAGCTTAACTTCAAGAAGCCAAGTTGAGTGGCAGCTTGACGTTTTATGGGAATGGTGTGCACTTGGCTATCTTGAACTCAAATACCAGATCTGTCTAGACTTCCCAAGTCTGAAGACAATCGGGTTATCTTGCCTAGTGCTGTGAATTTGTCGCTGCTATGCACGTGAAAATGGTAACAGTTGAGGATCACTTACTCTCATGTAGCGAATGCCGAGAGGAGACTTCCGCCACGGCTCCGTCTGTTGAACCTTGACCCAGCAATATATTACGTCCTGAACCTCCACGATCCAACCACCAGGTTATTCCAGATTAACATGATCCAGACCTAGCTCTCCCCGTGGCATTGCGATTACCTCTTGGTTCTTGTCCGTGTGGTTCCTGTGCACTGACCATGATTGAAGACGATGTCTATCGGGCATCATCGCAATATCGATATTGGTCATACACAAAAGAGAGTCTCGCCCGGATACGGCAGAATACCAACGATCTTGCATCTGAGCGAGTCAGAGCAGCATTTCACAGAGCACATACTGCGCACCCTGCACATAGTTCAAATTCGCATAACGCCGTGAGCGCTGGAGATGCCGACGCCGATGCTATGGAGATCGACGTCGACGTCGACGTCGAAACCCTGACGGTGGACGAAGAACTGAAGATTGTGGAATGGGGCTGCTCTAAGATCATGGAAATGGGCGAGGCGATGAACCCACGGATACCTTCGCATATTGTGGTAGGGATACCACTTACCCTGTTCTTCCTCATTGTTTGCTCTTGTCTACCAGGTTCTCATTTTGCATGCTAGGCAACAGCGATACAATATCTTCGTCGTTTCTACCTCACCAACTCCCCCATGACATATCATCCCAAACAAATCATGACATGCGCACTCTACCTCGCCACAAAAGCCGATCATTTCTACATCTCCCTTGCCAAATTCGTCGCCGAACTCGCCAATTTAAGCGAGGACGATGTCAAAGCCCCTGAGTTCCTGCTTCTACAAGGGCTTCGTTTCACGCTTGACGTGCGGCATCCCATGAAAGGCCTGGCGGGAGGGCATATCGAGATGAATGTTATGGCGGACGAAGGTCGGTTGGGAGACATTTCGAAAGCTACAGGGTCAGCGAAAAGGATAGGCACGGCCGCCGACCATGCAAAAAGACTACTCGCCACTGCAGCTCAAATGACTGATGCCTACTTTCTCTACACGCCCAGCCAGATCTGGCTTGCGGCAATGATGGTCGCAGATAGGGAGCTCGTCCAGATCTATCTGCACAACAAGCTCTCCGAACTATCTTCCAATGAAGCTACGACGAGTCTACAGCAAAAGCTTATGTCGACCATCTCTGCGTGCGCGTCTCTCCTCGAGTCATATCGCTCGCCCAAAGACGACGCCTCCCAACGTAAGGAGATAAAGCGTATAGGGAAAAAGTTGACGGTCTGCCAGAATCCGGAGAAAATGGACATCGTGGCGGTTGCGAGGGCGAAGGCTGCAGAAAAGAGAGGAGGTAAGGACAGTGATGTGGGAAAGGCGCTGAAGAAACGCAAGCTAGAGCGGGATATGATGGACAAGGATGGGGATGTGTTTGGCCCTGATCTGAGAAACGTGCCAGGCTCGGGAGAGGATTAAGACAGGAATCTCGGTTCACAAGTACTCCGTACAGATAGGCGTTGGTAAGGAGCTTGGGAGGACGACTGGGACGTCTCTGGCCTCTGGCTGCCTCCAACTGTTATTATTGCCATTTTGGATCGAAAAATATCATATCATCGCTGCGAGAGAATTAATTGCCCAATCGACGTACAAGGAAGGAGGGCGCGACATTGCGGGCAGCGCAATCAGAATAGGAAACGCTGCCGCTGGAGTCCCGCTCTATATTCGTCAGAGATGACACTGTGGACGCACTGGCACCCGGCACAGAGTCGATGCCAGTTGCATAAGAGCAGCCCATTGCGTCAATTCGTCTAGGAACTTGCAGTACGCAACAGTCTCGAGTCTCGCTTCAAACGTCCCGTCTGTGGTTGCATCTACGTATCAATCCATCGAGAGGTCTGTCTGTGTTGTGCAAGTCGGATCGCTGCGGACGAAGACAACACCAGGTTTGAACATGGCCGGAGGCAAATACAATGTCGGCGTTATTGGGTACGGGCTGAGCGCCAAAACATTTCAGATCCCTTTCATCACTGCTGTCCCGGATTTCAATCTCTATGCGATTGTGCAGCGGCACCCAAAGCCGGAGGACGACGCACGCAAAGATCACCCTTCGATCAAGTTATACGGCTCCGCGGAGGATCTTGTAAAGGACGACCAGGTCCATGTCGTAGTAGTCACGACGGCCCCGGACTCACATGTGCAGCTGGCCAAGCTGGCGCTGCAGGCGAAGAAACATGGTATGTTTCCTGTTCAGCTTGCCGGTGAGCAACCTGCTGACGAGTCCTGCAGTCGTTGTTGAAAAGCCTTTCACCCCGACAGCTGCCGAAGCACAAGAATTGACGGACCTGGCGAAATCTCAAGGGGTTCTCATCACCGTCTATCAGAACCGACGCTGGGACTCCGACTTTTTGACGGTAAGGAAGTACATCGAAGACGGTACACTAGGCAGGATTGCTGAGTTCGAATCTCATTTTGACCGTCACCGCCCTGACCCGCCCGCCGAGAGTTGGAAGGCATACAACACCCCTGGGAATGGCGCTGTATATGACCTGGGCACCCATCTCATGGACCAAGTCGTGCATTTGTTCGGCATGCCCCAGCGTATTACGGGGTTTGTCGGATCACAGAGGGAGGTTAACCCCCACGGATTGGAGGATTCCTGCACTATCTTGCTGCACTACGACAAGATCAAAATGGTGGCTACCGTCAAGGCTGCTGTCGTCAGTCCCGAAGTCAACCAGCTACGCTTCTGGGTTCGTGGAGTCAAAGGATCGTTCAAGAAGTTCCATGCAGATCCGCAGGAGGAGCAGTTGAGAAAGAAGGGGCTCAAGCCAGGAGACGAGGGCTATGGTATCGAGCCGGAGGAGAACTATGGGACCTTGAACATCTGCAAAAATGGGCAGATTCTGAGCGAGGTGGCTCCGACCGTGAAGCCGGCAACCTACGCAGAATATTACCGGCGTCTTGCGGCGGCCCTAGATGGCGACACCTCGCAGATTCCAGTTCAGCCTGAGGAAGCCGTGGGAGTGATCCGGCTTGTAGAGCTTGCCCAAGAGAGCTCTAGGCAGGGGAGGACTCTAACTGTGTGAGGCTGTTCTATGATAGACAACAAATAAACTTGTTTAGACATGCGTTGGCCTGCGCAAGGATGGCTAAGGCTACAGCGGAGCGGACGGCGGGACACGAAAATGCGCCCGACGGTTTCAGCAGTATTATCCATTGTCCGACACCTTGACTTCCGTGACTATTTGCAGAAAGCCGTGAGAGGTTTAGTTTTCACGACAAGAGCCGGCATTCTATTGTGTGCTATCCTGTCTATGTCCAATGGACAGAGCCGAATTCTACATGGCTCGGTTGGCACCCGGTCCTTTCCCCGTGCCCTGACCTTCCGCACCGCATGTTGCCAGATTGAACTCACGGTCAGCCAAATACTACACCTAGAACGGAGCGGAGCTCCAACTCCAACATGCTGCGCTTCCGTGAGGGCTTACACGGGAGGGATGGCGCTCTCGAGGCCATGTGGCACCCCTCCCTTGAGACCATGGTCTAGGGTTTCGTGGATGGACTCGCGGCCTTGTCCATCCACGAAAAGCCCTGACACCTGTAGCCAATATCTACGGGGTGGCCATGCCCAACGTCGGTTTCATACAAGCTCGAGGACGTCTTTTGATGGAGTCCAAGCCCGCTGCGGTCCGGCTCCCAACCTTGCAAAAAGGCCACAGACGATGACGATGCCCTCAGATTTGCCCCGACTTTCCCAGTCTGGCTCTTCGACCCCTTTCAAGTCAGCTCGCCCTTCCCGGATGAACGCTGCACCACCTTCGGGGAACAGGAGACGTATGGACAATACCCGGGATGCAGACCAGGCACTCCCGAGGAGTCCTGTCGAGGAGTCGAACCGACAGAAGGTGCTTGCCCTAATGGAGGAGGCAAGAAAACAGGAGTTGGCACGAAAGGAAGAGGCGAGAAAAGAGGCACGTGCAAGAAAGCTCAAACAAGCATGGAAGATCCTGGACCAATTGGAGTACCAGGACAAGGAAGCAATTGCAACGGAGCTATTGCGGTCCCAGATGGCAGCACGGCAAGAGTACCTGGAAAAATGGACTGAGAATCACGTCCGAGAGTCCATTGCTCCAATTATGCGACGGATGGACCAGGTGGCCACCAAGTTATCTGCTATGGACAACGAACTTACTCAGCTTCTTGGTGGGATAGAAGAATTCAGACACAGCCTGTTGCGACGAGCTCAATCGACGGCACGGCAATTTGAATTTATAAAAAACTCGGGGAGTGTGGATCCAATCCTGAGAGAAGCCGGCTATAAGATGAGAGATGTCGCTTCTGTACTGCTTCCACTGTCGACCTTGCAATCCATCGCGCTGGACCTGGCCCGGCAGGGGCTATGGAATACGAACGTTGCCAATCCGGCCGGAAGGGATATACCGGACTTTTTCAAGGGCACAAAGACATTCCGTGTCCGACGTGCGATGATCGGGATCCTCTGGGTGCGGCACAATCTTATAGAAGATGCGGCAGTCATAGAACAGCAACTCCATCTCCTCCGGAAAATCAGGACATCATACCTTCTGAATTCAGGCGTCCCCGAGGTTTTCGACTTTGACGCCCGCCATACGAGGTTTTATATGCTCACAACCGAGATGGTCAGCAACTCATCCCGAATCACGGCCCATTATCATCACCTGCAAATGATGACCTTTAGTTTTTCTCCATTCCGGAACCGGGCCGATTCAATCCACCACGCTAAACATCAGTTCCTCCCTCATAAAGTCCAAGTTGTCTCTCAAGACATTCACCATCTCTTCAAAACCAATTTCTCGGCTCCGATGGCGAGTGGAATGAGGACAAATCTGGCGTTGCAAGAAGCTCAGCTGTCGAACTTCCGATCCGTCACCATCTTCATCAACAGACTGTTGATAATTGCCGAGCTGGTAGCCGAAGTCGGGGATTCTAGCTTTCTTGGGCTATCATCGGCTACGTCTGAAGCACTTGCAGTCTCGGCTGACGCATTGTTTGCCGCCAGACGCGAGCTGTTCAATTTACGCGACCTTGCGATGTTGTGGAGGGGAACTTCCGACATGTATCTGGGGATCATCCACCGTCCGCGGCAGAAGAGTGCCCTGATGCTGTTTGTTGACCCTCCTGCAAGCGCATCAGCTTTGCCTCGACCGAGTGGGAAGTTTCTGCCCACCGTTACCGAGTACATTCCTCCATGGCAGAGGAACGCACATCTCTACCCTCATCCGGACTCAGCAATACCGGTCCACTTCATTACTGATCCCGACAAGGCTGCCGTCATCTTGCACCGCTTCTCCCGTTGCGAAGTCCTGGGAATTGACACCATAACAATGGCAGGGACTAAGGGAATCCATACTGGGTCGTCGCCGGTCGAGTATCTAATCCTCGCACGGCAAAGGGAAGTGGCAATATTCGCCCTGGGTGTTATGAACCCAGCTGCTGTAATGCACTCTCGATGTTTCAGGCATACACTCGGTAATCCTGCAATCTTGAAAGTTGGCGTCAATCCCGACTTCCAGCGACATATGCTGGAGGACCACTTTGGCATTGAATTGCTCGAGTTCCATGCGTTGGATGAACCCCCTGAACGACTTCATGACCGTGGTAGTTTAGACGACCCCAACTTTGGCATCATCTCATCAATGGTGGCCCAAAGCTTTGGCACTCCTCTGCCACATCTTGATCTGACCCGTGCTATTCGCGAAGTGGGTACAAAAGACCCCGGCGGGTTCTTCACACGTAAGTCTCCGGCCAGATCAAGAAATGCCATGCTGACAAGAGACCTTAGATCTCGCCTCCCGAGCCTATGCTGCTTTGCAGCTGTATCACCTTGCCTGCGGAAAGTTGCAGCTTGATAACCCTACAGCGGTGGCTCAGCAATCTCATCCCTTTGCTGCCTTTGGACCTGTCCAACTTCACGCACATGGGGAAAAGAAAAGCCACCGAGATCAGAGATTTCTTGGTCGATCACCGCCGCTGAGACACCCAAATGGCTCATATTTGGTAGACCTTGCTCACACCATGGCTCGGAAGACCTTTGAGTCCAACAGATGCTTTCATGAGCTGAAGCGAATGTCTAGGCGGATGAGGCCAGCAGTCGTTGAAGATGTTTTGTCAAGCCTCCGCGCGTACTTTCTCTTCACGTCGTTTAGCCAGAATCTCCGGACGCTCGAGGGCTGGGGTGTCCGACACCCGGCCTCGACAATACATGCCATCGCCGAGAAAGCCCAACTGCCCCTCCATCAGGAAGACCGTATAACTTTGGATATGGTCAGGCGGCGGGAGTCGGTAAGCTCAACCCCTGAGTGGATGTTGCCGCCTAGTATCAAGCCACAGCCTGAGACAAAACCTGCTGTGCTTACAGAAAGGAAATCTGTCAAGGCCAGACATGCGGTTTCAAGCAGGGTGGACAGTCGTATGCCGAACCGTACTACCGAACCTGGCACTGTGGCCAGCAGGAGGACCAGAAAGAGCCTGACCTCTCGAAAGCCAAAGAAGCACATCTCTCCAGCAGTTGGAACCCCCAGCGGGCGCTCGGCGTCTAAGGTGCGTGCGACAGCCGAGCAGAATTCCGAGTTGGACAAAATCGAGACATTTTACCGCAGCCTCAACTCGACCACAGCAACCTCGAAAGCCGAGCGGGTTTCCGGTGATGTTACTGGAAAAGCCGATCAGCGAGAGAATCGCAACACCAGCACCGACGTGGCAACTGAATCTAATTACAGACCACCGACGCGTAGCGGAGCCGTCAGAAGATACAAGACTACTCGCGATGACCGCCGTGGCAATGGTCGGTAGACGGGCGGGCTGACCGGCTGGAAATGATGCGGGAGAGGATGAGACGATCAGGCATTGAGGCTTTCTGGCGTCGAAGACGATCACCGTCGGGCATATTCTACATACCGAATATGGGGTATGCGTCTTTCGGGCCCTAGAGGCGCTGGCTAGGCTTAGGAGGCTTACCTGGGTGCTAGGCCCTTAGGATGTAACGCACCCCATGCCCTCAGCGGGGTGAGATGGTCGGTGCCTTGCGGTACTGTACAAGCCATCAAGGAAGATCCTGGTCATTGTATATGGAGATATAAAGAAGAGAGCGCTCAGCAGCGTCCGGAACTTGGTGTAGGCCATGGACATTGTCACGGGAACGGATGAGGCGTCGACCGTGAAGAACATTGCTACGGATACAGTACTCCGTAGGTATCCGTACAGAGTATCCGTACCTAATTTACCCAGCGACTTTCAAATCATTAGGTATGTATGTATGTATGTGTTCTATCCAACCGTGGACAGGACAAGGGTCCACCCAAATCTGTGGGACCTGGACAGTAGCACAGTGTCCCAACAGCTGGCTGGCTGTACGAGTACGGATAGAGTACTCCGTAGCATGCAGACCTGACACCTGTGCCACAAGAGCTCCGCGTCATGTCACTGGGAGAAGAGAACTCAAACAAGGTCAATACGCTGCAGACGGTGATTGTATCTGTGCCGTGGGTAGCTCAAGCTTCGGCGCTTCGCTTCTAAACTAAAGAGCTTCTTCAAGTCCTACCCCAACGCCTCCAGAACTTTCGCTCTCTCCGCCCGGGCCCGGTCAGGTCATCGCGCCCAGCGACGCGCCAGAAATACACAGGAATGCCGCTGGCCACGAACGCAACAACAATGACGGTCTGCAACGGCTGGGCGACGACGGCGCGGCTGACGAGAAACAGGCTGACGCAGCAGAAGATGATGGGCGTAGTGATCCAAGTCCGGTAAGGGCGCTCGAGGTGCGGCTCCCGGATGCGCAGCACGATCAGACCCAACACGGTCAGGAAGTAGAATGTGTAGCCGGCGACACCGTAGAAGGTGATGAGAGTCTTGAACTCTCCCAGGCAGATGTAGACCATGCACAGCACCATGTTCAGCAGCATCGCGTTGACCGGGGTGTAGCCCAGCCCGATGGACTCGTCGCCAAACAGCCGGCCCAGCAACTTCGACAGCCAGGACCGCTCGCGCAGTTTGTTCAGCGGCATACTGATGGGCGTCTCCGGGCCCGAGGTGTATCCGAACCCAATCTTGCCGAACACAGAAGGGAGGTAGCCCTCGCGGCCGGCGACGTAGACAAGTCGGCCGGATGTGAACGTCGTGGCATTCAACGCCCCGAAGCAGGACGCCGAGACAATCAATGCCAAAATGAGCCCGCCGACAGGGCCGAAGACTTTGCTGCCGAACTGCACGGCCACGGTGTTGGATTTGTCAATAGTCTCCTGTGGCAGAACGAAGATGTATGCGATGTTGGCAAGGAGATAGCAAACAATCACGGCAGGCATGGCCGTATGGATCACACGGGGAAGGTCGCGGCTAGGATTCTTGAACTCCCCCGTCACATAGTTGGTATTATCCCAGCCGTCGAACGCCCAGAGGCCGGCGTAGAGCGCGACAGCCCAGCTGGAGATGTCGGTCGTGGTGCCTTCGAACCAGTTGTGGTCCCGCCAGTCTTGGTTAGCCGGGCCGTTGAACGACAGCCCGGTAACTGCGACCACGATGCCGATGATGGTGACGGCGATCAGCGCGAGGAATTTGAAGAACATGAAGAGATCGCCCAGCCGTGCAGCAAAGCGAGTCGAGACACAGTTGAACAGCGTGACAAGCATCAGGGCCACCAAGGCCGGTATCTTGTTGACCCAAGGATTGACATCCTCGACCTCGGCGCCGATCACCGCCCGCACCAGGTATTCTCCCAAGATGATGGCGATGATGGCCGATGACCCGGGCTTGAGCACCAGGATCGCGCTCCAGGTGAAGAGGAAGCCGACAATCTCACCGAAGATCTTGGCCAAGTACACCTGAGCACCTCCATTTAAGGGGATAGCGCCTCCCAGTTCTGCGTACGAGGCGGCACCCGTCCATGCCAGAATTCCTGAGATCGTCCAGACAATCAACGAGGCTCCCGGAGATCCAGTGTGAGAGTTCACTTGTGCTGGAGAAGAGAAGATCCCCGAGCCGATGATCAATCCGACCACCAGGGAAAGGCCATTCAAGTATGTCAACGTTTTGTTCTTCTCCAGGCTCTGCAACGCCGCACGTCGATCGAGGGAAAGGGAAACATTAGACGGATTCCCGAGCGCGGTGTAGCCTCCGCCGGTCGAGGAGAGAGGGAAGAGCGCCGGGGTGAAGTCAAAGGCAGACGACACGGAGTAAGACCTCCCGTGGATGCGGTCGCGAGCCGCCGGGTTCGCGTCGTCCAAAGGGTCCTCGTTCTCGAAGGAAAGACGTTGAGAGGAGACGCCGGATCGGGAAGAGGTCTCGGAGTCGGGAAGCTCATCGGGCTCAGAGTCGGCGAGCGAGGCCAGTTCGAGGGAATCTCGCCCGGATAGCTGCGAAGGCTTCTGGATTGCGGAGAAGCCAGAGGGAGGCGGCATGGTGTTGGGGAGAGTGATCAAGGTCCGAACATCATTTTTCGGGAATTATATCACCAGGGACGACATTGATAGACAATCGCAGACGCCAGCTCGACGTCGGATCGGAGGCTCTAAGTAGAACATTAGGGACGGAAGTTGGGCCAGACACATATGTCGACCATATGTGTCTGGCCAGATGTTGATGGGTTGCCAAGCGTCTACTTTAGTGCGTGGCTAGCACTAGTGCACTGCTAAAACTGAACGTGGAGGACTCGAGATATGGAGAATGGTCCTTTATTGCCCGAATATGGTTGCCGCTTTATAGACATGGCGTTCCGCTACTATTATCCGTATATTCTTGGTCATCAGGCTCCCCCTTTTTGGTGTGCCTTATCGCATGTATTCATGTGAAAGCCATGGGCAAGAGGTCGTGACAGCGTCAGATTCCAAGATCTGTATATGAACCTCCCGGAGCACATCATAATAGGTTGTTGCCAGAGTGGCGTGCCATGAGATGGAACAAGCATCGAGTGTTTTGGCTGCTCCGTTAAGATCGAACACCGTCGACTCGGCTTCCCTCGCTCTCCTCAGATGATGATTGACTGTTCAATGTACGCAGAGAGTTCCACAAAGTCCTTCATGGGCAGGCGATTTTGTGAGTTCCTGGAACCGACGCTCGTGACAGTGTGCGGCCGCGTCCTCGGCCATTGGTGTGCCAGCATCGACGTGAGATCCACCGCCATGGCCGTCGTCATTGCGAGTACCATCAATGTTGCCTCGGCCAGTGGAGCTTGCCATTCTACAACAGGATGATATCTGGTGCGCTGCCTGTCAGAGCTCGGTGCAATTGTGTCAAGCCAGTCGATCATATACTCTCACCTCGTTTGTCAGCCTCAGCAAGGCGAGGCCTTGTCAACGATGGGCGTGAGTTGAAAGGCTGGTCTGCGGGAGGTACCCGAGATCCCGGTCGAAGAGCACGTAGTGAGTGCTGTGCCTGGGCGGCTTCCTCTTGGATGCTCCTGGGCAAGACAGGGATGAAATGGGACAATCTTCTGCGCCTGCCATCCAGCCTCCTCACTATATCTGTCCGAGGTAGGTCTCAAGCGTCAACATTGGCGGTAGCTGAACGGTACACGGAGATACGACCGCAGACTCCTCCAAGCCGTCCGCAGTCTGTCCTGCGGGCTCATATCTGGTTCTATCCGAGATCTCAGGACCTGTCGACCAGCCCTCTCCTCCAGTGCCTCTGGAGCTGGTCAAGGGGGGTTTTGACCTTTCTGGAAACTGTCTTGCCGTCGGGGAGGTTGCAATCGAGGGACTGCAGGTCACCATGGACCGTGACCCCGTAGGACGTACCATGTCCCTCGTGTCCTGGGTGTCATACTCACTGAGCGCTTCTCTCCAGGTGGTCTTCCATCCTTCGCTCAGAGGATCATACCAAAAGAATCGACGCATGGCCGTCTCGATAGAGGTCCATGTGCGAGCCTCTTCAAATTTTGTGCAAAACATCCGGCTCAACGACAGTCCTTCATGGGACAGTGCCGCATTGACCCTCCAAGAACTAATTACAACCATCCAGATCCATATCAAACACGCTCTCTCATCCGGATTCCGGTGTGGCGTGAAGGAAAGTGACCTCGTTAGCTCCTGTCGTGATCCACGGTAGGCAGTGATGGTGGTATGAGAGTCAGTCGGAGTATGAATATCGAAGCTGAAAAGTATGATAGCAAGACATATATTTTTCTCCAAACTATGCCTGGTGGAAGCTGCAGAATGAAGACAAGAACACGCGTCGAAGATATCCGGATAGTCCTGACCTTCCGGCACAGGATCCTTCTCGATTACGAGGGGCAACTTCGAGGTTTTAAAGTGCAGGAACATGCTCACTCTCGACAGGATGTGGATAATATCGACGCCCAGACTGCCCTGGCGAGCTATTGCCGCGAAGCCCGATGGGAGGGTGGAGATGATGGAAAGGATTGGGTCCTGCAAAGGATATTGAGGATATACCCGTTGTTTTGAAGGCTTGGACAGAGGGAAAATGGTCTGCGTCCGGGTCTCGAGCGTCCAGAAATAGTCAAACTGGATGAGGAATGCCTTCACAATCCCACGGAGCCCGAGATTATCGAGGCCACCTTTCATAGCGACCATGAGCGCCACGCCTTTGCGGCTTGACAAGTGATCTTGCTTGTACATGACATCGAGAGACGCCAGCGCAAGCACCGTCACCAGTATGCCATCATCCGGAGGACCTTCTAGCTTCAAAAGTTGATCGCGAAGGATCGACGCGGCCTTGTATCGGTGAAAGTAGATTTCTTGAGATGGGCTGGCGGTGGAACATCGAGCCTTCTCAAGATATGCTTGGCTCAGCGCGACAGCCGCGTGAAAGGCACTCTCATGCGACATAATCACGGGAAACGCCCAGCTCATCGTCGGGTTGGCCACGTTGACCGCTACCAGCAACGGTTGATGCAGGGGCGAGAGAACTTGAGTATAATAGTCAAGCGCCCCCGCAACGCATGGTGTCTGCTGACCGGGGTAAGAGTTGAAAGGGTCGATTCTGGTACCGCCGAAGCCCATTTTCAGGGGGGAGGATTTTTGCAGGGGTGACGATGTCAACCCTCTTCGCTCGTCCACCGCAGGTCCAACCTCCTCAGTGTTGGGCCGTGGGTCTTCCACGCGGTCGTCGTGGTGATACAAAGCATGGCGGGCAAGCGCTTGCTGGCGCAAGCGCACGGCAGTTCTGTACTTGCTCGATACGTGGGACTTTACCGCTCGTCGATGATGGGCACTGTGGGTAGGAGTGTTGTATAACAAGAAGGTGAACGATTTAGGAGAGATCTCATTGTGGCTGGCCATCAGACGAACTCGCCGCTTGTTCGCATCCTAGTTCGAATGTGGCTTGTAGTCGCCGTCGCGCCTCTTACACAGAGCCCAAGTCGGCACGACAAGGCGTACGCTCAAAACACCTCCAGAGGAAAAAACTCGAGTTGTCGTGGTGGAATGTATTATCGCGTCATTTCCAAACCAGACGGCCGGATCGTGGACAAGAATATCGTAATAAGGTAGATTCGGAATGATGGAATATACCAGTGTACCGTTGACGACTCGTGAAGACGGAGGGGAGGACCGGTGGGAGATACTACTCTGTAGAGAGTCGTTGTACAGAATCGTCGGGAAAGTGGGTGGCACGTGGTACGGTGGGAGTGCACGGGCTGAGTCAGCCAGCGTTGGAGTAATTCAGGGTAGGGACCGAGTACTGTCTATACCTCAACAGGCCTAGCGAGGGCTAAGTATAGGTACGTGGGTGGGTACTGCCAATAGACTCTATTGCCTGGCACGACTGCCCAAATACTCCTCCGTATTATCGGTACGCCAAGTACGGCACACCAAATACGAAGTACGGGCAGGCTCGTAATGCAACCTTGGAATCTCCGTGTGAGCCTTATTTATCCCACCCACCTACCACCAGGAATGTCCATAATGGACAGGCGCCGCTGTGAGTCAGCCAAGCGATAACACCGGTAGGAAGAACAGAGCCCGGTCGTTCTACAGAGGGCACGGCGGATCCCCTGCAGTGCAGGATCTGCTGAACATGTTTCTTCCACAGAGACCACCTGCAGACCCTCAGACCGCTCTTATTACGTGAGCATCAGGCCCCTAAGCCCCGCCGATATTTCCCTAGCACCTACCTGGCCCCGACTTGGCTGCTTATCCCACTACGAGTTTGGCGATGGCCGTGGATTCGCTGAGAGACAGTGGACGGTGGCACCGGGAGAGCCATCTGCGGGGAGCGCGACTCAGGCATCCGAGGATTCCAATCCTCTTTGGGAAGTGCAACGGCACCTTCCCATTGGACATATTAGTATACGGAGTACTACAGAGTACAGATACTGAGTTTCATCCAAGGGGTCATCTTCGGTACCATCTAAACCGTGCCTCTTGATTTTGTACAAAGGTCTCGACTGAAGACCTGTCCCTGTCTCAGAGCCCTCGGTGGCGATATGTCACGCCTCACAGTCATCAGAGCCCCCAGTCGAGCACAGGGATACATGGTCTAACACAGCAGCATCTCAGGCAGACCAGCCTTTTCTACCGGTGCAACATTTGTTCAAACTCTCAAACACAATGTCGGAGCGGGCTTCGTACTTTGATTTCATGCCAGAACTCGAGTATGAGCAGACGAGCTCGCCAAATGTACGTGGGATTGTCGAATCCCTTTTGTTTCGAATGTGCCGCTCACATAGTTCTCGGCAGCTCACACATGGCTGGTTCCCATTCGTTCCAGATGGGTCCTTGGGCGTTGATCCTTCCGTCCAGACCTGGGAGTCGATCGATCTCGATCTGTTCGATGAATCGGGCGGGTGTGACCGACCCCCGGCCCAGTCCGCAACCTCGACTGATTCAGACAATGGAGTCATTCCTCGCTCCAAAATAACAGTACGTTCAGGGTCTGACCTTCACCTTCGAGACACGCGGCAGCTCCCGTCTGACCCGCGGGACACGCCCCGATTCCGGGAGTGCTGGCTAACCAACGTCCCCTCCTGTACAGCGTCGAAGAGCCCAGAACCGGGCCTCGCAACGCGCCCTGCGTGAGAGGAAAGAGCGCCACGTCAAAGGCCTAGAGCACCAGCTCACGACAATAAACGAGAAGCACCAAGACCTCATCCGGTCATATACCAAGCAAACAGACCACGTTACAAAGCTCCACCATCGTATCACAGAACTCCAAGCCGAGATCAAAGCTTTCAAGTCGTATAGTCAGCAGAGATTGCCGTCGCGCGGTGCCACCACCGAACCGCTTCTGCCGGAACGCTTCGACGCCTTTTCCGTCACGCGAGGCTGGGACCCGATGCTTTACGATGCCAACGAAGTCGAGTTCGACCTCTCTCAGCCCATCACCGGCAGCGCAAAGCCGCCAACGACAACGGCAACGGCAACGGCAACGACAACGCCAGTTACTCTCCCTGAGTTTGAAGATCTACTGCACCTTCCGTAACACCTAGATAGCGTAACGTTCTTCATCCCGCCGTAGAGATCTGCGAGAGAGGGAAAGTCACGGAACCACGAAACCACGAACATAGGCTTGGGTTAGGCGGGTAGCCAGTTGAATTTGATTCCATTTTCATGTCTTCTATTGTCGTTTCTATCCTGGTCGTACCTGCCTCTACAGTCGATCAGGCCTCAGGTTTCTATTGAGCTGGCGACCGCCGCAGATCAGTAGCACAGGTCCAATCGCCAGTAACGAGCAGAGAAGGACCGTCAGTGGCCGATGCTTTATAGCTTGGAAAGGACGGCCGGGGCTCCGGAAACCTAACACAACGAACTCGAGTTAGAACCCTGACTCTCGGCAAAGCGAATCGAGACGGCCGAGCCTCTGGAACAGCAAGAGCAGAAAGTAAGTTCTGGGAGAAAGGGATAATTAAGTCGACGCACCGAGATGTCTCGTCCAGGCTCCTTCTCCGCATATACAATCTTGCCGTGGTCGATGATGATGGCGTATCGAGCAGTCCTTTCGCCGAGGTTCCAGCCGATCGACGTGGAGAACTTCGCTTCGGGGTCGCTGAGGAAGAGCTGGCCGCGAACAACTGGTTAGCACAATTCACGGCACGCCGATGTTTGGGCCGATGTTTGAGTGCTTGATGTGTCTATCCACGCTTGCGACATGTCTGTCCGCCCATGCACGTCTGAGAAGACTCACAATGTCGTCGTTCTTGATCCCATTCGCCTTCTGCCAGGCACTCATGACCCACGCGTCATTGTACGCGAGCACGGCCACGATGTCGACATTCTTGGCCTTAATCTCATCCAGCTTCTCAATGTACCCGGGCAGATGGCGAGCGGAACAGCCGGGTGTGAAGGCGCCGGGCACTGCGAACAGCACGACCTTCTTGTCCTTCCATTCTTTCGAGGCGGCGTAGTTCTGCGGGATGCCGCACGAGGTAATCGCCGCGTTTTCCGGCGTCCAGGGGACGTATCTGCAGAGAGGAAGACAGCCGGTCAGAACACCTCCACAGAATATCGGGGGAGCGGCTGGAACTTGTGGAATTGCCAGGTCGACAGGGGCGCAGATGAGGCCGAGTAATTCAAGGGGGGTGGGCAGTTGGTGTTCGAACTTACGAGAAGACGACGTCGTCAGGGAACGAATCTCCCGGCTTGAGGCCAGACATGTTGTACTACTGGTGAAAGTTAACGAGCAACTGGGCAGTGGCAGCGAGCAGGCGTATCTGTCAATCAAGCGGTGCTGGATAGAAGAAAGAGAGAGAAGGGCACTGCGGATAATAGTAATACCTAGGTACCTATGCAATAATAGATGCCAGCAATCACCTCACACCGCCGTAGAAGGTCTCCGAAAAGTGAGCGGCCCGCGGTTCATTCTACCCCTCCAGTCCCCGACCGAAATCGGGCCCGCGATCTTATCTTATCGCATAGCCTAAGCCACCGCTGCTTTAGCCGCACAGCTCATGCTGCTTTTCGCCCTCTCCGCCGAACTTGAACAAGAAGCCATCACGGCCAACCGCCGTCCACTTCACCAGGGCCACCACCCACGTCTTGGGACACTGACATAATAGCTCCCGGTCAAGCGCCGTGGAGTTCCAGATGCTTCAATGGATGCTTAGGCAGACCCAACCCGCCTTCTCTCGCATTGTGCCCAGTTTGGGTCTTGATGACCTGCCGTTTTCGTCCTGCTGCTTTTGTGTATCTGTCTAGTCCCAGCCGGCTGCAAGTGGCGATAGATCCTGAGTGTCTGGATTGGACGGAGCAAGACTGAAGGCGAAAAAAGACCAGCTGTGGTCCACCGAGACGACGCTGAGGCCGTTATTCAAGCCACTGCCAACCGTGAGAACACGGGTCATCATTTAGACGTATCTGGGATCGAGGTCGGTGGGAGAGTTAGTTGCCTATATAAACGGGCTCTCTCTCGGACTCTCGGTACCGTTGCTTCTGACACGAGTCAGACATCGAATCTCGCTCTACCAGTATTACTGCCTTTCAGACATCATGGCAGCACTTCGACCCCCCTACACCCTCGAGACCGCACGCAAGAAGGTCAAGTTCGCCCAGAACATGTGGAACACCTGCAATCCGGAACAGGTGTCCAAGGGGTACACGGTCGACTGCGTCTGGCGCAACCGTGGCTTCTTCTTCCAAGGCACGGAGAAGATCATCGAGTTTCTAACCAAAAAGTGGGAAAAGGAAAAGAACTATCGCCTGCGCAAGGAACTGTTCGCCTTCACCGACGACAAGATCGCCGTGCAGTTCTGGTATGAGTACCAGGACAGCCACGACGGCATGAAGTGGAAGAGATGCTATGGCCTCGAAGACTGGACCTTTGATCGGGAATCTGGCAAGATGAGGAAGAGGCAGATGAGCGCCAACGACATCGTGCTCGGCAGAAATGGTGATGGCGTCGCGGTGCCGGAGGAAGGCATCGAGGGACGCTGGTATGTCGATGGCGTGGATGTCGACGATCAGACTGTCACGGAAAAGCTCACCGACACACATTACTGAAATACCGCTTGAATCCTACATCCCATCAGCTCGCCGACACGGCGTGGTAACTGACGATCACTACCAACGTCGGCTTGTAGGGGCATGGGAGGGTGCCATGTCAGGTCAGCAACGAGGTACCAACGCACAAGTCACATTGTGATGATTACGTATATATTCATCCTGGATTGTGTCTCTTGTAAAACTCCTTATAAACCCAGATCGGTAATTCAAGACCAAATGGCAGTAAGGATCGTCAGTCGTAGTCGCATCGCTATCCACAATTCATACACGTCCCGATAATGTATTTGCAAGCTCGAGGCTGCCCGCGGCGTTTCGCCTTTTGGAAGCTGCCGCTATAGCTCGCCTGGGTCTTCCTCAACCCACTCGAAGCTGTCGTCCTCTCCCTCGACAAAGGGAGCCAACCTTGCTTTGAACTCGTCCAGATCCATGTCATCTTCCGCAACGCCCGGGCCGCCGGGTGTCTTGGGCGGGATGAGCACGTTCGGGACTACGTGGATGACCCCGTCGGCGGCGATACCATCAAGCACGCTAACTCGGGTGAAGCCATTGATTTTGATGGTGATCAACCGGCCATATCGACCAATATCGATGCTCAAGCTTTTGCCTTTCAGGCCTGTGGGGAGGTCCACGTGAATATGTCCCTTGGGCACTTTGTGGTGTGGGGGAGACGAGTCCGCATCGAGCTTGTAGATGGCATCCGAGTACAAGGTGACATTGTCGCCGGCGTGGTACAAGATCAACGCCTTGAGGAATTTCTGGCCATACCTGCTGAAGAGGAAAGCGTTGATCTTGGGTCCGAGACGCTGGAAGGCAAAGTTGGAGGGTGCAAACAGCGTGCCTCCGTTGTGGCTCGAGGTGTCGTTGAAGAGCGAATAAAGGCCAGTCTTCTCTAGAGCATAGTCGAGGGTGCTAAACTCTCCAGGTAAGAGAGAAAGTATATCAACCACCTTGGGAGGAGGAAGAAGCAGGGAGTCGAGGCCATGAATGACACCGTTGGTGCCGAAGATGTCAATGGCGACGACGCGGGAGTAGAAGTTAAGGGTTAGGCCTCGGAGTGAGACCTGGGTGGAGATCCGCTGTGGCACTTTGCCAATGTACTCGGCTTCAAGAGCTGTAGGGATGGTACGGCTGACTAACACGCGGCCTGCTGGATAAAACGCCGGCGAGATGTGGTATGTGAGAAGCTTCTTTAAGAATTCCTTGGGTGGCTTCGGAGCGTGCTTGGGGATCTTTTCAAAAGCGCGGTCGGTGGGCGCGAAGACGGTGTAGTTGGCCTTGGTGCCGTTGAGAAGCTCGACGAGATCCGGAAACTCGTCAATGACGGCAGCCAATTTGGTGGTGTACTTGCTCTTGGAGATCAGCTGGTAGACAGTCTCATTGGGGAGGTGGTGATGCGGAGGATGGTGTGGCCTCTTGCCAGGAGGACGGCGGCCCGGCGGGCCATGGTGTGGAGGGCCGTGGTGAGGAGGCTCATCGATCAGATCGAGATCTTCATTGGCAGTATCTAACCAGGCATCACCTGCGAAGGCGTCTTGAAACTGTTCGCCGTACTTGACAGCAGTCTCGTGGGCCGACTCGGCGACCTCGGTGAATCTGTGCTTGGCACAATCGGTGGCCTTGGTGAATTCTTCTTCAAGGTCATCCCAAAAGTTCTCGGCTTTACGAGCTGTCTCCCAGAAGGGATGTTCTGCCGGTTGTTCAACGTCCTGGTTCTGCAGGGACAGAGCTTCGAGAGTGGCATGATCTGGGATCACGAAAGCCGAGGCGGCAGCTACCGCCGAGAGGACTGATAGAACTCTCATGGTGAGCTAGGCGGACGACGGAACGATGCTGCTCTCGTCTTAGAAATGAGGGTGAAGAGGACGATGGAAGAGAGGTGGTGAGAGAGAGGAGAGAGGAGCGAAGGAGCGAAGGGGCGAGGAGTGAGGAGCAGGTGTAGGACTGCAGGATTTGCAGGCAGAAGCGAAAACACAGCCGTATTCGCAATCGAAGTGTAATAATGCACTGCGAACGGATGACATAGGTAAGGTAGGTACGGGATACAATAAATGGGGATTGTGCCGTCCGCACGCAGTCCGCAGTCCGCTGTCCGCAGGACGGGATGTCGCAAGCAGTGTCGCAGAATCACGAGTGAGGAGGCTGGTCGACGTAAGCGGCCAGGAATAGAATGGGACTAGTGCCGCATTATCATGCCATTATCACCAGGCAGGTGCCAGATGCCGGTGTTGGTGGGCTCCCCCACAAGGTCTAAGAGGGCCTAAGGAGCCCTCAGGCCGCTTTGGGGCCACTAGCACTACTAAATGCCACTTTTTAGTGGTACCCCACGCCTAAATTATTGCCTTAGCTGGCGCTTGACAGCTCTAGAGGTCACTAACGTGTACGGATAAGCGCCTAGCATCGCGAGAAATCCGCTTATCACCCATCAATTTCTCCACTGCTGACGTTTGCACGGGCCTGACCCGGCCTGACACTTCGCTGCAGGCGAGACATTCTCCGTACTGTCTCCGTACATATCTGTCTGTCTCTGTGCCCGTCGAAATGAGCTCAATAGTCCTCCATAGTCCCCCGACAGCCGGACAATAGCAGATGGACCCGTGGCGCATCACCATATATGCTGATGCGCTCGCTCGCATTGTCCTTTGCTTCCCTGGACACTGTCCTGCCGCATCAATGGTGACGGTGTGGTTGTTTCATAAATCCATGGGCCAAACCGGCTGCGGTATTTGGCGGTGTTGAGGAAAGCACCCCGTACCAGTTGAGTAGGTAGTTTGTTAATCGTCTTTCGCACCTCTTGCTCCAGCACTCTTCGGTTCTGACTTCTGCTCCCCATGGGCCTGTTGTGCACCTAGGTGTCTTGCTATTGATAAGGAGCGATGGAAGAGTCATGGACGGCCACTGCACCTGCCACGCAAGTTCTGGCATGTCGACTACGTGCCCGCCAATCCTCATCGAATCCTCTCTCCTTCTCGTCCAAGCAACTCAGGCATCGAGAGTCCTTTGCTTCCTCGCGTCGTTCTTTTTGGATCCTTGCGTGCTGCCCGGTTTTTGGTTTTTGGACTCCATTCTCGACTTACCTAGAAACATCCCTCCATGCCCCATGCGCCAGCATTCCTCACCGAGATCCAATCATATCACAGCCGCGAACATCAGGAATCCAGTGACCCTGGCCACAACAAACAATATACTCTTCTGCACTGGTCGACAGAACCGACACTGCTGTCTTGTTCAATGTCCAGTGTAGGACACAAGAAGTGTTGACGGGAAGCTTTAAGCACAATGTGGATGGTTGTGTCAACGATTTTACTGTGCAGGTAGTTCAGGCTCTGTTGGGGGTACCGGCAGAATCAACACCCGCATAACATTCACTACGCGCTTTGTTGACCTCGAGCCAACGGTAACTAGCGCGCATCCATCCAGCTCACCTGGACTTTGGTGTCGTGCTTCTTCCGTCTCCGCAACGACGATTAGAAAGGGCCAAAAGGTAGGTTGCACGGTCGAAGAAAGACATAACCTGACTAATTCACAACATGTAGACTTTCGTTGGACAGGTTCCGTAGAGCAGATCAAACGGAAGCTGCTTGACTAATGTCAGCATGTCCTCCTCCTACAAAGCCACCGAACGGCTGCCTGTCACTCCTACACCGAGTCAATATCGGACAGGCAGACCGGCCACGAAGAGAATTGCTCTTGCCGAAACACAACCCAGAGTGTCCCCGACTCCGGGTGTAACTTTCAGGCGGTATGCCGATCATCACCCTGGATCCTCACCACGCCTCCCTCATCATGAATCTCTCAAACCCGACGGTAATCTGTCCGTCCGACAGAAAGGGGCGGGGAAAAATCCAGCCATCGAAAACAAGCGGCTATCAACCATCGCAGACGAGGCTGCCGCAGAAACCAAACGGGTCTCACAAGTCTCCACGGCGTCTGCAGCCTCGGCAATCGTCAAAGGAAAGAGAGAGAGGAAGACCCATGTCGGACCATGGCAGCTGGGAAAGACTCTGGGCAAGGGGGCCACAGGAAGAGTTCGCCTGGCGAAACACGCCATGACTGGTCAGGTTGCGGCTGTCAAGATCGTCTCAAAGAAGTCAGCTGCTTTGGTGCAGTCGGCGAGTATGGCGCGTATGGACAATGAAGATTCCTCTGCGATGATCGCCGCTGGTCCTAGAACCATGCCGTTCGGTATAGAGCGCGAGGTCGTCATCATGAAACTGATCGAACACCCCAACATAATCAATCTCTATGACATCTGGGAGAACCGAGGTGAGCTCTACCTCGTGCTGGAGTATGTTTCAGGAGGCGAGCTATTCGATTACGTCTCCAGTAACGGCGCTCTCCCCGAGGAAGAGGCTGCCAGACTCTATCGTCAGATCATCGCAGGCTTATCGTATTGCCACAGCTTTAACATTTGCCACCGAGATCTCAAGCCTGAGAACATTCTCCTCGACGCCCAGCGAAACATTAAACTGGCGGATTTTGGCATGGCGGCCCTCCAACCCGACGGCACCTGGCTAAACACCTCGTGCGGGAGTCCACACTACGCTGCACCGGAGATCATCCAAGGAGAACGGTACCGCGGCGATAAAGCCGACATCTGGAGCACCGGAATCATCCTCTTCGCCATGCTCAATGGCTTCCTGCCATTCGACGGCGGAACGTTGCCCAACACATTGCGTCTCGTCAAGAAAGGAGAATATTATCTGCCTCCGAGTCTGAGCATTGAAGCAGCTGACTTGATTCAACGAATATTGCAAAAGCGGCCCGAGAAGAGAATCTCTATGGAGCAGATCTGGTCTCACCCACTCCTGTGTAAATACGAAAAGTACCATGCCAGCCTCGTCGCTCCCGAGCCCCTGGTCTCGGCCGCGCGGCCGGTGATCGTCGGAAAGCAAGTGAGACGTATCAGCAGACGGGCTGATATCGACCCCGAGATTCTGAGAAACCTGGCCACCCTTTGGCACGGAGAGAAGGTGGAGGAGTTGGTCAAGAGACTCATGAGCGAGGAGCCTAGCCACGAAAAGCTCTTCTACTGGGCGTTGATGAAGTTCAGAGAAGATCAGCTTGAGAACTATCCGGGCGACCCCCTTCATTACTCGGCAAGTGATTACCATCATGTATCCAGACCCGCCCCGAAGCCGCACAAGCGTGCTGCTAATGGTCGGGGCCATGCTCGTCGTGCCTCTCAATTTTCGATTGTGAGTGATGACAACAATCAGCGAGAGGGCTATTACAAGAACCCGGCCACTGCGACCAGCAAGGCGACCCAGAGTAGTTACGATCCTTATCGCGCTTCGAGAACACCAATCACCGAGAATAGCCAAACCCCTGCGACGGTCGTTGTTCGCCGTGGTGCCACTACGCCTGAGACCCGGTCGGTGAGCTCCGCTTCGAGTGCACGGCATAGAGCTTTCCAGCACCTTCAAGATGAGGTTCCTGCTCTGCCCAGTTTCACCTCCGAGGAACTAGAGAAGCTGATCCAGAAGAAGCGTGCGTCGTACTCGACTGCAACGTCCAGAAGCTCTCTGTCGAGTGCCAGACACCATTCCCGGATCAAGAAATCGAGGAGCTACAAGAGGCAAGTGAGTTTTTCTCGCCGACGACCAGACCATGCCGGAGGTGGAAGACCATATCCACGGGGGTTGGTTTATGAGAGTGGCCTGTCCGATCGACCACAAACGTGCAGTACGACCATCCCGTGGTCGGAAGTTCAGAGCACACCAAGCCTACCCACACCTCCACACGAGTACCGTCGTCCTCGCAAATCCAGCTCCGAGGTCGACGTGAAGAAGCCTCGGGTGGCAAGCTACTATTGGAAAGACGAGACACGAAAGGTCAGTGCGGAGTTGGGCAAGATCTGCGAAGAAGCGTTCAATCGATCGTCCGTGTCTAGTGTAAGCGAGGTCAGCCCGCACGCGCCTTTGGACTCCTCATCAACATCGTGTTCGGCACACAACCACAAGGTACCCGACAGCATTCGGGATCGGCCTCTCCCAGCAACTCCGGTGCTCCAGGAGTTGATCGTGCGCCGTCAGAAAATCATCGACACTTGGGGAGATGCCGATCCCACCGTGCTTGCTGATATGCTTGCGGCTGTCGACAAGCGCATCGACAGCGAGTTGGAGAAGCAGAGAAGCTACGAGAAGCGCGCGGCTTCTGACCCGACCCATACCAGTGTAACCGGTAGGTACTACCGCTCCGTGTCACCGGCAGATACCATGGAAAACTTGAAGCGCAATCGCGGTGAGAGCTCTAGGGCAGCATCAGATCCTGTCAGAGGGCGGACCCGGAACGAAAACACGATTCGACTGGTCACTCCCGATCCAACGTCGCCCTTGGCGCGCATTGAGCCTCTGAAAGTTCGCAAGAACAAGGCGATGCCGATCAATTCCTTACGAGGTGGCCCCGTCCCCATGGAGACTCTACAAGCTCGTGGTGGATATGATCCGCGGGGCTTCGCCAAAGCCGAGTTGGACACGATTGATGAGAATCCCGTGTCACCGAAGAAAGTTGCTACCCGCAAGTGGTCATGGCTGTCAAAACGTACGTCGGGTGCACAGGAACTGCTGGAGTCAGCACCTTATGCTGAAGACATGGCGGAGGAGGCAGATCCACAAGAGGCTCAAACCATACAGCCCAGCGAGTCTGCCACTTCGTCCACTCTTGAGAGACCGAAAGGCAGTGAGACTGGGTCGGTGGATGTCGAGTTGAACATGGAAAAGAAGAGAAAATGGTTCCAAAAGATGTTCGGAAAATCGTCGAAGGTGAGGGACGATCTTCCGGTGTCTGGAGTCGAGCATCATATCGTGCGAGACCTCTCAGGCGAGACACATCCAAACGACCCGAGCCACGAAGGAGGAATAGATACTTGTTCGGAATACAAACTGGGCGCACGCACAGCTTACCCTCCGGCAACGAGCGTCGATGCTGCGGCGGCAGCGGCAGCTCTTGGTCCTATTGAGATCAACCAGAATTGGTTCGCTAAATTCTTCCATATCAAACCTGCGGCTCGGGTTGTCTGCCTTCAGATCAACAAGGGAAAGGCCCGGAGAGAGTTGGTCAAGATCTTGAAAGACTGGCGCAAGTATGGGTTGAGAGATGTCGTGGCCGAACAGCGAGGAGGGGCAGATGTCGTCCGAGGACGCGTCGATGCTTGTAATTGTCAGTCTCAACCCCGGTTTCCGATTCCCGATGTTGCCGATGCTAACCAGAGGACAGATCTGCAGCTCAAACCTGTCCATTTCCATGCATATTTGTATTCCGTCCTCGAGCACGGTCGCAAGGCCAATTTGAGCATTATGAAGTTCACCCAGGAGAAGGGGGCAGCCAGTAGTTTCTACAAGGTGGTCGACACGCTGGAGGCGGTTTTGAAGGAGAGGAATCTGCTGGTGCTGGATGCGCAGAAAAAGAAAGGCATTGAGCGCAGTCTCAAGGCTGCAGGCTTGTGAAGGAGACTTTGGGACTGTTCAGTCCAACCTTGAGCATAGTTGAGCCGGGTGCCACGGTCGCTCTGGGTCTTGTGTACATTCCTTGCAGATGCATTGTTGGAGAGGTTTCAAGAGGACAGGATACGAAAGGGTTGGTTGAGTGGGTTCTCTCTGGCATGTTAATGTGGTTCAATTCATGCATCGCTCGGTGAGCTTTTCTTCGGCATTGGCTCTTGATAATACATGTCTCAGCAATGGACGAGTTTGACGTGAACATGATGCCTTTTTTTTCCATGGTTTATTTGTGTTTCTGTCCCGTCCCAGCCAGCTGATAGTCCATGCTACACCAGATGGGATGGATACATGTATGCGGCTAGTAGTCTATTTAAAGGGCGAGCAGGTTTCCTTTGTGTACTTGTAGCCTCGATGAGGGTAGCTCGTATGTACTTGGAGTGTTTTGGCCACACCATACCGTCATGTCAGCGAATGATATTTATCAGCGTGCATGAGCAAGTGCATGAGCATGGATGGTGTCAGCAGTCAACCTGTGCATACATGTGACGATGGGATGTATGCATAGTAGGTTGAATATGTCCGGGCATTGATTGGTACTGGTTGTAATTTGAATTATTACCCGCATGTTATCTGTTAGTACTGTAATAATTATGTCAGTATATCTGACAAGGCTGGGCGCCCCTGAATCCACTCCAGTCCATGGCCAGCGAGAGAAATCGGGCCTCTGGAGAGCCTTGCTCTTTGATACCCATTACAGTGCCACTCTCTGAAAGCATGAGTATAATCGTCCCCTAATGGACAGCAAAACAGGTAATGGATGGGAAAATCATGCTAAACAGGATATTACTCAACATAACATAACTACCGAGTGAGTACTACTAGCCCAGTCGTTCCACGCGAGCACACTATGTAGCATGCGTTCCCCCTGCGACCCTTTGCTAGAGGACATGGAACATTTCAACCTTTGACAAGAATGTGTTGGGGTTGGTATTTGTCCGACATTTCGATTTCATTATTTTTCCGAAGCGCACCCTCCTAACTCTAAGAAGCCCTTACCAGTGCCATTGACCAACCGTGTCACTTGCGACGGTATTTGTCCAATTGCGATTTCATATCACAAGGAAGCGCTAAAGACCCTCTTCCCCTGGTACCAAGTCTGACGAACCTTGGCCTGCAGCAAGCCAGCCGGATCCCAGTCCAAGTCTACGATATTGAAGTCGGCGCTCATGCCTGGCGCGAGGCTCCCCGTCCAACTGTCGGCGTAACGGGTGTAAGCGGCCCCGACGGTTGCGGCCTTGATGGCGCTGGCCAGGGGAATTGCAAAGTGCGGGTTCGTGGTGTCGGGGCTCTCGGGCTCGATGGCGGATCGTCGGGTGGTGGCATTGTACAGATTGAGGAAGGGGTGATGGGCGGCGGTAGGCACGTCGGTGCCAAATGCCACGGGGGCGCCGGCGTCGAGGAATTCTCGGTAGGCGAATGCCCGCTGGCATCGATGGCTGCCGATCAGGCCTGGCCAAGCGCGGAACATGGCTGGGTCGGAGTGGACGGGTTGGACGGAAGCAATGATGCCCAGCTCTCCCAACCTCTGGCTATCTTCCGCCGAGCAGAGTTCGAGATGTTCGATCCGGTGCCGGCGGCGCAGTGGCTGTGGCTGCTCGAGGCGCGCAAAGGCATCGATGGCTTGACTGATGGCTTTGTCGCCAATGGCGTGGACGGCACATTGCAGACCGGCGGCGTCGGCCTGAGCCACCACTTTGGCCAAGGTCGCGGCGGGCCAGATCGGCTCGACCGGGTCCGGCTTGGCCCCGTACGGCTGGCTCAGAGCAGCAGTACAGCCATCGACGACGCCGTCGGCGATCAGCTTGATGCCGGTCACGCAAAAGGAGGGCGACGTCGAGGGATGGAACTTTCGGTTCATCGCGATGGCTTTGGTCAGGTGCGTCTGGATCACGTCGTCGCTGGTACTGTACGGCACGAGCCAGTAGGCCGTGATGTGGAGCGGCACCGGGTGGGTTTGTCGGTAGGCATGCAAGGCTGCCCACTGGTCGTCGTCCATGGCCATGTCGATGATGCCGGTATATCCCGCCTCGGAGAAGGCGGTGACTGCGCGGTGCACGCAGGCCTGCCTCTCGGCCGGGGACAAGACGCTGAACAGAAACGGCATGGCCAGTCCCAAGAAAGCCGATTCACTCAGCAGGCCCGACGGCCGGCCGTTGGCGTCGCGATGAATCCTTCCTCCGTCGGGATCGGGCAGAGACGCCACTCCCAGCTCGTCCAGGGCCGCCGTGTTGCACCATGCCGAATGCAAGTCTATGGCCTCGATGTAGATGGGCCGCGGGTCCAGGTCGTCGAGGTCTCTGGCCAACGCTTCGGTCGCGACCGACGATTGCATCCAAGCCTTGCACAAGATTCGCCGCTCCTCGGGATGCGACACGGCCCAAGCCTTGATCTGCGCTCGAATCTCTTCCAGAGACGTGCATTTGAAGAGATCTAGCTTGCTCAGCGACAGCCCGAAATGTAGAATGTGCACATGGCTGTCGATGAAGCCCGGCGTCACCACCCCGTTCTCCGCGTCCACTTCCACCGCGCCCGCTGCCGTCGCCCGCGCCACGTCGTCAGACTCGTCAGGCCCAACATATTTGATCGAGCCATGCTCAAAGACGATGGACCCCGACAGCAAACCGTCCGACTTGGATTTCGGCGAGCAGGTGAAAATCCGAGCATTCTTCACGATGGTCATGGTTGGTGCCATACTGATCCAAGCTTGATACTGTAGATCGCACCGCACCGTACAGTCTGACCAGTAAGTAAGTAGCTTGTCGCAGAGTCCAGCGACCCGAGGCCGAGCTGAGGAGAGAGCAGCCCTCAGCCCTTTATCTTGTCAGTCGAGGCGACATGTTGAGGGGTCCATGCTAAACCAAACCTAAACCTGTCTGTCATATGAATGCTCGTCAGGAGTCTTCCGTATAGAGTATGGCATCGTGTCTTGTTGGCCGGCGCAAGTTGACGCTATTGGATCAACAGGGTTGCCTCCTCCACTTTTCTTCTTCGGGAAAGTTCACGAGAGAGTTGGGAGTTGGGGGTTGAGATCTGTTATCTGTCATCTGTTCTTCGGCGTATGTCGGACCCTGCAGTCTGTGTCACGACCCAAACGCGAACGGAACGGGCACAGAAAAAAAGGAAAAAAGGGGCCTGGGTCGATGGTCTATGCCCGGAGAATTAGGAACTAGGGTATTTAGGTAGTTCATAGCAAAGAGGTGAGGTTTGAAGTAGGTCTAGGTCTGGCCTCCTCATTCATTTCCAATGAGCCTACTAGGCTAGGGCAACCCGGCAACAATCTAGATCTAGCATGATAGCAGAATCACTCATCACGTCGATGTTGCTGAGTGGTTGGAGTGCATACTGTGGCTTTGGAGACGCTTCGGACGGATCCCAAGCTCCCATGTCGTCGTCTACTCCCCTTTCAAAGCATGCCCCGCATAGGAACGATACTTTGCCGCACATCTGATACGGAAACGCTTGCCAAACATGATGAAGATGAAGTTCCCGAGCAGGATGGCGGCGACGATGACCGCTACGGTGATGAAGACATTCGACAGTCCCACCCCTTCAATCCACGGAGTCAACGCAAACACCAGAATCGTCGGAAAAAGATTCTTGACGAAGACGACCGCGATAAGGGAGTCACAGATTATCTGCATGTAGATTTGCGTCAGTTTTCTAGAACAGCAGCGGGGGTCTCCACGGACAGAGAGCTCCGTGGTGCTCAAATACCGACTCACCTCACCGTAGGCATCGGTCAGATAGGTCAACGATAGACCGTTGGCCGGGGTGGCCCCAAACGCGGCCAATCCAAGACCCACGCACACAAAAGGCCATGGCAGGCCGTTATTGAGACCAATACCAAACATCAACAGTCCGGCGGCCACAAACGGAGTGAAGGCCAAGATCAGCCAAAGCCGCATCTCGGGCTCATAGATGCCATGGTTTCGTTTCGCCAGGCGAAGGATCATCCAATCGCTGAGAGGCCCGCAGATGAGGGCGGCCAGCATGGTGCCGACGAAGGCGGGAATTCCGAGAAGCCCAATCTGCTCGGGACTGAAATTGTAGGGCGGCAAGGTCATGTATGTTGAATAGACCGTGATGGGAATGAGTGCGGCAGATGTCGTCGCTCCGTTCAGAATGGCCATGTAGGACACGGCAGGGATGTTGACCAGGATAAGGAATGGCTGGTAGCTATGTCTGAATAAGGAACGCAGAGATGTCGGTGAAGAGGTCCAGAGAGCCCGCCGACTTCTGTACGACTTTTTTGGTATTGTCGGGTCGATCCTGACTTCGGAAGCAGGGTCTTCAAGCTCGTGATCGGTCGGAGGTTCGACATCGACGACACACGAGGGGTCTGGCTTTGCGTCTTCGGTCTCGGCCACTGGATCAGCTTGCTCACGGGCATGGCTGGTCTGCGGGATGCCGAGAATCATGTGGCCTTCATATTTCGTCTCTTCATAACAAAAGAAGAAGACTAGAGCGCAGCCTCCAAGCAAGATGGCCATCCACCACCAGACCCATCGCCAGCCCTGTGACCCCGTCACGTAACCGGCGGCCAGGGGGGCTAAAGATGATCCGATGGTGAGAGTCCAGACATAGAAGCTGTTCATCCGGCCACGTTGATGCACAAAAAAGATATCCACCACGGTCATCTGTGCCATGACCTCCGCCAACGCACCGACCAAGCAGCACAAGGTGTTGACTAGCACGAGATCGGCGACGTTCTGTTGCTTTGCGGACCAGATACTCACCCCCGCTTGGATAAGCAAGCTCAGGATGTAGACAGGCCGGCGGCCATACTTCAAGGCAAATGGCAGAAACAAGACGCCGCCCACACAAAGCGCTCCACAACCTGCGGCGTAGCTATCGTTGAGGATTTCGTAGCTAAAGCCAAGATCCAAGTTCATCGAGGACCATGTGACGGTGACGACGTCAATCCTACCACCAAGAGACGCGTGTCAGCTGTGACGGACTATCTCGTGAGCGCCGGATCAAGAGAGACGGACATGGCGTAGACCAAGAGGACGTAAAGGGACACGAGGGCGAAGTTGACCTGCTTCCGCCATCTCGGCCAGTTCTGCAGCGAGCAATCAGAGGACACGATCTTAACCGTAAAATGGAGACCTGGGTGCTGCTTACCAGGGGATCATTGGGATCGCTGGATGGTCGAGGTTGAAGAATGACTTTAGCATCTCGGTAAAGATCTGTCACACATAGGTACGATGTCAACCAAGCGAAGCCATCACATCAGGGACAGAGAGCAGCATACCCTCAATGAGATAGGTTCCTGGAGGCTGCGACATGTTGGACAGGGCTTGGACCAAGACGAGCAATTGAAGCTGACTAGGGAGAGGTAGTTGATGAGATCATGTTAGGATCGGTCAAGTGCATGGTCGAACCCGTAGGTTCTTATACCACGGCTCATCGAGGACCAGGGGGATCGCGGCGAGGAGAGATAACCAGCAGAGCCAGCGGAGCTATCATGGCCGACTTGGGATCCATTGCCGACCTGGTATCGAGATAGAAGACAGATACGAGGCTGAATAGCTGAGCAAAAAGAACATTGAAGGAATGTAGAAGTAGTCGCAGTCGCAGGCGACAAGATGGGTGGGGGAGCCAAGCGTCGCAAAGTGACGCGATTGGTCAATGGCACTGATAAGGGCTTCTTAGGGTTAGCCTTTAGGAGGGTGCGCTTCGGGTGACCTCAACCTCAGGTCGTCGACATCTTGTCTGGTCTCCTCGTCTGCCGTCTCTTCTCCTCTAAGCGCAGTCTAATCTGGTTGAACCTGGGGCTGCCATTCATATTTGTTATTGCTTGACACATGCCACAGACTCCGTCAGAAATGGCATGAAATGCGATGGATAAGGTCCAGCACCAGCACCAGCAGGCTAGGCCAGCCCGGACTTATCGCTCCCCTCGACGACGTCCCGCCCACTTACGTACCAAGACAGGCTGTCTTCCCTGTGAGTCTCCGCTGGTGGCCTCCTGTGCTGAATCAGTCTCAATCATATGATCAAGCAGCGGCTCATACATCGCTTAACCTAGGCAGAAGACGCAGGAAAAAATGTGACGAATCCCCCGTCTGCTGCCACAATTGCTCCAAGAGGCAGATCCACTGTACATGGCCTTCGGATCAGCGGGATGGTGGCTCGGGGGACTTGCTCGGACGTCCGCGTCAAGATCTCATGGAAGACACTGAGACTGGGACAGATGAAGCATCATCATCATCACCTGCGACACCCTTCCTGGTATCGCAGAGTCCGGTCCGGATCGACCAGCCGATGGTCGAAGTTGATTCCGCGTCAGAGTCCTCGTTCTCTCATGGCTTGCCGAGCTCTGGTCACCGCGGATATGAACTTGACATCTCTCTTGCACTCGTACCATCTCCATCCATCGCCCCTGTGCTCACAGACTTGGATTCTCGAAACGTTCCTTTATTCGATTTTATGAGAAGGGTTTTTGTTCCTCACCTTGTCCGGCCTGTCACCGACCGGCGATATGTTGATGGCTTTATATCCCAAAGTCTGCAGCTCGCATGTGAAGTCCCTTTCTTTATGAATGCCTTGATGGCCTGTTCCGGTGCGGAATTTCCCACCGACAACGACCGTCATCGTAAAGTTGGCGAATCTTACTATACCAAAGCTTTGGCTGGTCTCCGAGCCCATCTTGCTCGAGACTACTCGCAGCAAACAGAAACGGTAGCCTTGCGCGCCATATTCCTCCTCTGCATCTATGAGGTCAGTGCTCTACTCCCAATTCTCGGTCTCACTCCGATCTATCGGCAAATGTTGATCGTGGTCCACAGAGATCTCGGCTTTATCTCTCAAAAGACGTGCATACCCATTTAGTTGGAGCCGCAGTCCTGATCAAATCTTGTTGTGACCACATGCACCAAGGGGTGCCAGAAGACCTGCCAGATAGATTGGGTTGGAATCGTGTCGTTTCCCTCGAGGCTTTCATTTTCCACACCGCCACGAGCATTCCTTTTCAATCTCCTGCCTGTCGATCCACGATTGTCGACGACGCCTTTGACACTGCACTGCATACTCTAGGGCAGCTTGTACGCAATGGGGCAATTGATCCCTACAAATTGCCAATTCTCGGAGCTCCGCCAAAATTGTTCGCGTACGTCCGGCAAGTGGCCTTACTCTACCAGGACTCTCGAAGCAAGAACACGCTGGAGAGGCAGCAATGTCTCAAGCTTGAGCAAGAGCTGAAGAATTGGAACATCGGGTATCCCGTCGATGACTTTCCGAGCTGTTCTGCGGACTCTACACCACGTCGTGCTGAAGAATCGATTGCGAACGAAGCTCTCTGCCTGTCGAGCTATTATTGTCCAAGTGACGCGGCGCCCCTCCTGGGCCCTCAACTCTACATTCTCGCCGCCCGGATCCTACTTCGTCATATGATGAAGCAGAACGACTCGATCGAACAATCCTTCTCGGAATTAATTTCCGAGGCCATGACTCTTGCTATCAACATCGAGCCATCAGTGGACTATTATGCCGACTATTATGCCTGGCCGTTCTTCTGTCTGGGAGTTACCCTCCGCAGTTCTCTCCACCGAACCCTCCTGATGGACAAGATCGTGGACTTCTGGGAAAGTACTACGAACGGTACGATGCGACGGCTAGCAGACATGCTGAGGGATGAATGGTCCTCTTCGGAGAGGTGATCTCCAATGTCGAAACCGGAAGGTCCGGCCAGAGCTTCCAAACTGGGGACACGAAAGGACACATCTCATGCCTTGAAGTTGGGCATATCTGACCTGAGGTGTTTTTCCTTCCGGTACCTATGCTGTTTTAGACGGCCTATTATTCATTACACAGAGTCTCTACAGCCTGGTTGACTTCGTCGAGGCATTCGTGGCTGGTACGTGTCTTCTGGCCCGCCCGCCCGCCGGAACACGTTGTGCCATGGTAGTACTATATGCTCCGCTCGCCCAAGATGGGCTTGACACATGACACGCCCTGTAGTGGCCAGCAGAAGCAGAGCTACCATGTTACCGGTGGACTACTAGACACGACAAACTCAGAACTCTGGAGACGATTATCAAACGAGGCGACCGATTGACTTATATCGAGGAGACACAATTGGCTGAACTAGAGGCTAAGGGGACTTGAATCCATGGTCGAGATCTATCGAGAATGGACGTTGCGAGCATGGACACTGTGGCGAGAAAACCCCGGCGAACCGTATTGCGAAAGAAGATCGACCGATATGAAATTCTGAATGAGGCAGAAATGAAGCAATTGAAGGACTTTGGAATGCTGCTCTACACGAAAGATAGTAAGTAGATCCTACCATTGGCAGGTTCCGCTCACGCCGTGCATGGAGGAAACATGTGGAAACACGGTAGCTAGAGGGAAATAGACTTGACCCTGCTTTTCTGGATACTTGAAGTAGTATCTTGCAAACAATGTTTCCGTTCGCTTCACGTTGGCGTGCAAAGGAAAGTGCGGATTTTGATGCTACAGGTAGCATATAGTCCTCGTTGGACATGGCGCACGAGGCCAACTATCATGAACGCTGGCCATTCGGAGAGACTGCTTGCCTCAGGCAACTTATGCTATTCTCGAGTTCAGGATGAACGCGAGCAAGATGAGTAAAAGGGATGTTGCTGTTCTGATAAAAGCGGCGGGGTCTGGGCGGGCGCCCACGTGAGGTCCGGGCAGATTTTATCTCCTCACCTGCCGCTATTAGGCCAGAGCCGGCTTCATTGGAGCTTCAGGTCCGAAGACTTGAAGGTCGATAACAAGCAGCATTTTAAACCCTCGAACCTCGAACCTCGACGCCCTGAGCTGCATGGCCTGTTCACGACCTTGAGGCATGCCAGAGTCGAGTATTGCCTAAGTCTACACTCCTGAAAATCTAGCACCAGCCGCCCAACATGGGCGCAGGCCAATCCAAACCCGACGAGTCCACCAAACATGTGTTTGCCAGCGACACCCCAATCCAATTCTCTCAAGAGTGCGTGTCCAGTCTCCAACATTTGCGTGCTTCAGAGACCTAGCGCGCCATTCTGGATGCCGGCTGAATCTGACTCTCTCGGTAGATTAATCGACTCCCTCCAAGCATCTTCAGAAGTACGCCCCGATCCCGCACAGCCCGTGCCCGAGCCCGTGAAATCTTGCAAATAGCTGCAAACACTGTACTTACACTGTGTTGACTGCAGACAAACTCGACCCGCGCAAAGACTCTCGAACTCCACATCGCTCAACGTGTGGCCGAGGAACTAGAAAAAGTCCGGAAGCACGAATCGTCCATTTTCGAGGAAACCCGGAAGAAGATCGCTGAGGCCGAAGAGCACGGGTCGTCAGCCTCCTCGGACTCGTTGCTCCAGATCCCGGACCTGCTCTCGTCCGAAAGCGGCGAGGAAAAGCAGCGGAAAGCTCAGAGCTCGCAAAAGGTGCAGCAAGAAATCGAGAAACTGAAGCAAACCTTGGGTCAGAGGAAAGTGCTGAAGGAACTGTCCAAAGAAGTGGAATCAGCGTATGTCCGCCGTGCCGCTCGCAGGGTTGCGGAAATATCCTTTGAACACACATCCAGTTACTGACCCGTGGCGAATAGGAGACAAGATGTTGTCAACTGCCTAAGGTTGAACGATAGAAAGCCTCTCGACTGTTGGAAGGAGGTCGAAGCTTTCAAGCGCGAAGTGCGGAAAATGGAGGAGGACTACGTCCAATCTGTACTATGAGGGCTGACACCTTTTTTATTTTTCGACCTATGGTCTCGCTCCTGGCCCAAAGACTCAGAGGACTGTATATGCTAGACCAGAAAGAATTGGAATGAGGCTCACTGGGGAAACTCCAGCTACTGCAACGACACCTGTTCCTGGATTCGTTCCCGTGTACGTGCCTTGCGAGAAGAAGTGTTGTCACGGCCGGCGAGGCTGGTAGCTGGAAATCTCGTGCACGAATTGTATCCGTATAATGCCTGATCGAATCCTGGCGGGTTGCCAGTACCTGCAGCACCTTGTATTGTCCAAAAGTGCGCCGTGCTCGTCTCGCCCAGTGTCCCAAACGTAGCACAGGAATGAAGCAAAGGGAGAAGTCTGCTTGCTTGGTAGCCTCCTAACCTGCACAGGGGGTCTTTCGACATGCTCTTGGGATTCATCAAGCCCGTGACTTGCATCCCATCGTATATGCTGCAGGTTTGAATGCCGTAGAACCTTTCTTCGGTGGACGGCCTCAAGCAATGCAGGGTTTCCGCTGAGGCTGTCCATGCCATTTCCAACAGCGGACCTGATTTCCAATAGTGGACCTGCACATCAGGTTTTTGGCTACCTTCTGGCCGCTCGCAAAATACAGCGTCAAGTGCTCGAGCGGGCGGGGATACGACAAATCGAGGTCATCCCAAATCAGCGCCCATCCAGCTCTTTCCTCAAAATCCAAGCTCCACCGGGCCTCAGCCTCTTGTAATACCTCTCAATCAACATGACGCGCTTGAAGCCTCTTTTCGCGTACCACTCGAGGGCATCCTCATTCTTCTCCCAGACATGCGCGTAGATGCACACCGTACTACCAGCCTGAGCGATTGAGGACTGTAAGACCACGTCGAGAAGTTTCGTGGCGATCCCGAGCCCGCGATACGGTGACAACAAGGCCAGCGCCTGGACGTATATCTGCGAAAGCTCCGACTTTGACGGAGACACACTGTGGCTGGGCGAGCACGGCTCCAACCGGCATCGAATCCAGCCGACGGGCTCGGATGAGTAGAGGACGACTCGCGACAGCTGGAATGAGGTCGGCTCGGACAGAGTCGAAGTGAAAAAGACTTCACCATAACGGACAGGTAAGGTCGTGCTTGTCAGGCGTTGGATCGATTGCAGATGCGACTTGTGAATGGTCGTGATGAGAGCTCCTGGAAGGTGGGGGATGGGAATGATCTGAGAGGCGTCCGTTGGATGATGAAATGACAACCGGTCGAGCGGCTTGTCAGAGACATCCCTAGAAGTATGTTGGCTTTCGAGGTTTGTGTCTGTCCCGTCTGTCTGACCAGAATCTGTGGCGGCTTCGTTGGTGGGTTGTCGGTGGATTTGCCGCAGTATGCCTAAGCCGGCCTGTGGCGGAACCGGGTCTAGGCGCAACGATACATCGCCCTCATGAGGACTATAGTCTTTGCTCTTGGGCCCTCTGTCGCCCTCTGGCGTGGTGGACGTGGACGTTAGGGACTTTGAAAAATAGGAGAAAAGGCTGGCCTGAGGCATTTTCGGTCGGGGTGGCCCATCGCCTTGGTCTTGATCTGCTCAAATTTGTCTTTCACTCGCAGCTGTCAGAGAGAGCGTCGCACAGCACAGAACACCGACCCCAGCGGCACAAGGCTACCAAAAGTGCGAGGACGGAAACTATCTACTCTGTGGTGCATATGCAGTCGACCAAAACGGGCGCCTTGTCACGCTCTGGCATGGGACACCACTGGCACCGGCATTGGCAGGGGGCGTGGCTGTAGCGGACGTAGCCGGCGCTAAAGCATAGGTTATCGATGCTTGATCTGCACTAGGCTCGAAATCGCCCTAGCGGTCACTAAGCCGCCCAGCCCGCATTTCGCAAATGTCGTCCGGACGCATCCTCGTAACCTTGCAATGCTCCGTCCACGAACACCTCAGTCCAAGGCTGCAGCAGATACTCAGCGCTAGCCCGGATCCCTCCCGCCAGGTATACAGCTACACTGGCTTGTTGTTGGAGTATCGAGTAACTCTCCCTCGTGATCCTATATCCTTCGCCCTCGCCGCTTGACCACCGAGGCAAGACTCGGCTCCCCGGACGAAGCCTTCCGAAATCCTCCTCCCTGGCGACGGTTCTGTGTCCTGTCGAATTTTGAAGATCTGTTAATTGCCCAGTCGATATTGTGGGTGTAGAAGAATCACATGGACGGCTAGTCGGTGAATAGGACCACTGGGTGCGGCAAGAAGTGCAGGTGTTGAATAGAAGGAGGCACATGTTCAAAGATCCCATTTACCACACAATAATAGTAAGTGAATATGCGGTCGACAATAGCATACAAGCACTACAGTCATGCTCCCTCATTGTCAGTCGGTTCTCAATGGGATATCACCGTGCGAATTCGTATAAATCTTTCCTGCCCCAGCCAATCTCTGCACACTCTTTACATACAATTACCCTTCCTACTCCTCTACCTGCAAGGCTGCCGGTCTACATGGATGTATTTTGTGTACTGGTTGCTCAGAATGGCTACAAGACGTCCACATGGCTCCTTGCTCCCCAACAGCGTCCTCGACACGGACCTGTGGAAACGTTTTTACAGCGACGAGGAGATCACCGCTGACATACCACCTCCAGTAAAAGCATCTACCACCATGGCTACCTCGGGGGCAGCAGACTCGAAATCTTCTATTAGTCTGTCCGTGGCGGACCAAGAACAAGCCGTTAGTGGACCAGGGTTGGCCGTATTTCGCAGCTGCTGACTGTTCCAGATTTCCTACATATTGGATCAATCCATTGAGAGCATTCTCCATGATATCCTCCTCGACATACACCAAGAGGAGAAGATTGCTCGAATGCAGACGGCAGTCATTGAGCTTGAGCAACGACCGGACAAGCAAAAGAGTGCTCACGACGGGGACAATGCGGAAGATGAACCGGTCGAGTCGGATGCTGCCATCCTCGAAGAGTCCGGGCAATACCAACTCAAAGGCAACCCCATGAAGACCATCAAGCATATCAGATGTCCAAACTGTCGGCTGCGGCGCCTACTTTACCCACGCGTCGGCTTCAATGCTCGGCCGGTGCCAGACCCGACAGAACAGTATTGCAAGACCGAACCCATGATTATCATCGACAAGCATGATGTCCATGGACAACGCAAGAAAGGGGTCAAGGTGAAGGGACAGGCCAAGGGCAAGAATAGGAAGAAGAACGACCCAGCATCCCCGACGTCGGAGAATTCAGACCCATTGACGCCCTCTTCGTCCATGCTTAACGACTCATTTGAATTCAAAGAAATCGACTATCCTGCAGCCAAATGTCCCAACCGGGATTCTCACCTTGGTGATCACTGGAAGTCTGTGAACGTATTCGCCACGCACTTGAACGGAAGCTGCTATCTTAAGAAAGACCGCGCTGCTGGTCGAGAAGCCAATGCAAAGATCGGCGGCACTCCCCGAGATAGCCGAGCTAGCTCTCCCAAGGCAGGGACCAACGGCGTCAAGAGGAAGGCGGACGATGAGACCTCTGGCGGTAACAAGAAGAAGCAGAAGCTTGGCGAGGTCAAACGGAACGACAAGAAGGGTGGTTCCGGGCCAAGCAGGCTGAAGGAGGTGAATAACGCGAATGATCGGAGTGCAGCAAGTCCCCTGAAAGAGGTCAACGGTGACACAATCTCGGTGACGCCGACAAAGGCCATGAGGGATGCCAGTTCCGAGCCGACGTTGAAGCTCAAATTGAAGACAGGGGGCGATGCCACTGCTCGCAAAAAGCCGACCAAGATGGGAAAGAAGGCTTAGTGGAATGTACCATAGCATACTACAACCCTGCATAGCAATCGGCGTACTCGGCGGGTACATTGGGACGGAGGCCCAGGGGCCCGGTTGGTTCTGGTTCAAGCCTGGGCCAGGTGGCCATTCAAAGACTGGTCTCACTCAAGAAGAGGGAATACGCGACATGGACGTGAATGAGAAAGATGCCGTTCTCATCAAAAATGAAAAATACAGACATCATTCCCCTAGCCCGAACCCTCCGTTTCCCTTTCCAATAGCGCAGCCTCACCCAGATCATGGAGGATAGGCAGAATCTATGGCCCGGACTCCCCATGCATCTTTTTCCTTACATCATCATCGTCGTCGCTTCAGGGCCTCAGACGAATATATATACGTCTTCAAGGGTTCTCGATCGCACAGAATCCTCGCGTCCTTTTGATCCCGCCGGTGGTTTTCGTTCCCTCGGACATACAGAAGTTAGTAGCATGATGCGCCCATCGTCGTGATTGACTTGAACCATTTCCGCCGTCTGCAAGTCCTGGGACTGGACGAATCCGAATCCGGCGAGCAGGTCATTCATTGCCTCTGTACTCCGTACATGTACATGTACGCAAGAGCGCCCCCGACCCAGCCGCGGTTTTCGACTCTTCCAAGACCTTCGAAGCGGCGGTATTCGCTGCAGTGCTCCGTAAGGTAAGTTTGTTGTGAATGTGCCCGCGTCATCCCCGGCCACCAAGACTGGCTGAGTGGAGTAAACGGAGTACGGAGTACCAGTCACCTAGCCAGTATAAGTATACAAGACTTTGAAGTCCGCTTCTTCTCCTCTTCCTTTCCGTTATTATCGGAAGGGTGACTCACCGGCGTACCGATACATTAAAGAGGGACAGGGACTCGGCCTCTGCGCTGGCGTAGAGAATGAGAATGTTTCATCTATGTTGCTATGTTGGCGACTTGCAAGATGGTCACAGCCAGTAGCGGAGGACAGCTTTAGTACAGGTTGGGAAGAGTGGCAAGGGCTTAGGGTGGGTGCCAGAATTAAAGGCGGTTTATCTAACTACTACTTCGATAGGATTAGGGAAACCTCCAGCTCTACCGGATGATTATCTTTCTAAGATACAGGTAGATATACTCTACGGCCTCCCTCGAGTAGCCTCCTATACCTATCATAGAAATTCAATATCTACGGACTAGAGATAGTAATAGGTAGAACCGCCTTGTAACCCACCATGTATTTTGGCACCCACTCTAAGGCCAGGGTTGAAATCAAGCCGAGGACGAATTGGCGAGCGAGTCGGCTCCGAAGCAGCACGGTCTGCTCTGGTCTGCTCTGTGGACGACGACCTTTTGAAGTTGTAACGATCATTTCGGTGGCCAAGTCCGCAAGGCTGAACAAGCAACGAGCTCTTTGTGTCTCCGTAGTACGTACGTCACGAGGCTGTGATTCTTTGCAAGCGCAGGCGAAGCGCAGCCTTGAACAGTGAACAGTCGCCTCCACCTTCACCTTTGCTAACTCTGTCCCCCGCATTTCCTCATCTTATTGCACATATTGCACATACAGAGTAATTATATGTCCTCAATCTGAGAGCAAATGATTTTGTCGCGACGACAGTCTTCAAGATGACTGGTGCGGCTCCAGACTTTAAGCTGAGTGCGGTGCTCAGCGGACACCAGAGTGATGTATGTCATGGCCATGGCTTTTGTTCACTTCCCCTCCCTCGCACAGCTTCCCTTTGACTAACGCCGAGCAGGTTCGTGGTGTCCTTTTCCCCGACCCTTCTTTCGCTATTACCGCCTCACGCGACGGGTCGACGCGTGTCTGGAAGCAGACTTCCACCAGTCCTCCCAGATACGACGGCAGCGAATCCTCCCACGGTGCGCAGTTCAAGACTTGCTTAGCATATGTCCCCCCTTCGAAAGAGTTCCCGGATGGCCTCATTCTTTCATCCGGTCAAGACGCCCTCATCGAGGCCAGGCAGCCAACCTCCACCACCGACGTAAATGCCGATGCCATCATGGTCGGACACAGCCACCAAGTGTGCTCCTTGGATGTGTGTGCATCCGCCAACTACTTTGTCAGTGGGAGCTGGGACAGTACAGCCAAACTGTGGGAGATTGGCCGATGGGAGGCCGCATTTGATCTGCAAGGACATACAGCTACGGTCTGGGCAGTGCTGGCTTACGATCGGGATACCATCGTTACGGGATGCGCAGACCGCGGAATCAGAATCTTCGACTCTCGAGGAAAAGTGAAGGTCTCGTGGGACGGGAAGGACATCGTGCGCGCTCTCGCACGACTTCCCCCGGGACACCCTACGGGAGCTGACCTTGCTTCGGCATCTAATGATGGTGTCATCCGTCTATGGACCTTGAAAGGGGATTTGGTGACTGAATTGTTCGGTCACGAATCTTTCATCTATTCACTAGCCGTGCTACCATCAGGCGAGATCGTGAGTTCTGGGGAGGACCGCTCGGTTCGTATTTGGCAGGGCACAAGCTGTGTCCAGGTCATCACATTACCGGCAATCTCCGTCTGGAGCGTTTCTGCAGGGCCAAATGGCGATATCATCGTTGGTTCGAGTGACAAGCTGGCCAGGATCTTCACGCGGGAGCCGGAGAGGGTGGCAGACCAAGAGACTCTGGCCTCATTCGAGGAGTCAGTCAAAGCATCAAGCATTCCTCAGCAACAAGTCGGCCAGATCAACATGACAGACTTGCCAGGTCCCGAGTTCCTTCAACGCAAGGCCGGCACTAAGGAAGGTCAAAGCCAAATAGTTAAAGAAGATGATGGCAGTGCGTCCTTGTACCAGTGGTCCATGTCCCAACAGCAGTGGATCAAGATCGGACAAGTCGTGGACTCCACTGGATCGGGCGGAAGCAAAACCACCTACAACGGGAAGGAGTATGACTATGTTTTCGACATTGACATTGAAGACGGCAAGCCTCCGCTGAAGTTGCCATTCAACGTCAATCAGAACCCTTACGACGCTGCGACGAAATTCCTTCAGGATAACGAACTGCCGCTGTCCTATCTGGAAGAGACGGCCAATTTCATCATCAAGAACACTCAAGGGGCCACATTAGGACAGTCAGAACCCGAAGGCGCCGATGCCTGGGGGACAGAAAATCGCTATCGACCTGGCCAAGTTCCCACCTCTTCCTACCAGCCACCCCCTGCACCAGCCCGAAAAATCCTTCCGCAAAAAGACTACCTGTCCGTCGTGATTGGAAAGCCAGCCGCTGCGATGGGTCAAATTACAAAGAAGAATGCCGAGTATGGTCAGGGCGACTTGAGTTTGTCGGCAAACGACATCCAAAACCTGACGACAGTTGCACAGCAGCTGGAGAAATTCAACTTCCAGGGTGGTCCCTCATTAGCGGCATCAGCTCTCCAACCCGCCATGCCGGCTTTGGTGAGAGTTGTGACTGAATGGCAGCCACCGCCTAATCGCCTGGCGGGTCTTGACCTCCTTCGGTTTATCGCGGCAGCAGCAAAGGAATTCCCCCTGGGACGTGCCGATGGACTGGACATCGTGGCTAGCATCTTGGGCAGTGGCATTTTTGACCCGGACTTTGTCGGATCCAACAACAAGTTGGCGATGATTGCAATGCGGTTCTTCTCCAACCTGCTATACGGGTCAAGTACCGGGCGCGACCTCGTCAGAGAACATCTAGACGAAATCATCGAGAGTCTCAAGCCCCTGTCGGCCGTGGTCTCGTCTGATGTTTCTGTTGCGATTGCCCTGACTACGCTCTATCTCAACATTGCCGTCTTCATCATCCGCGACAAGAGTGCCGACCCCGACACCAAAGCCACTTATGGCCTATCGCTGGTGGAGGAACTGTCCAAGATACTGGCTACATTCCCTGCTGTCAACCACACCCCAGCGGCCAGCCCCTCGGCACAGTCGACCGAACCCGCCTACCGGACCATCGTGGCACTCGGCACGGTGCTCGTCGGCTTCAGCCGCTCCGATCTCACGTCGGCGGCTAAGGATATCTTCGACATTCCCGCGGCTTTGACACAACTACGGAGCAAGAAGTATTTGGACGAGCCGAGATTCAAGGCGGTGGTGGGGGAGATTCAAGCAGCCCTGCGCTAAAGTGAGCTGTGGCGAGAAGAGAACAGCCCGCTACCCATGCTTCTATTTGGATTTCTTGGAGAGGGCTCATTGCGGATAAGGATCCTGAAAGCGTTACGACAGCATATGCATAGCAACGGCGAATAGATCATGCCAATGTGACCACGACTTATGTCCCGCAAATAGAGGAGATGGTGAGCACAATAGACAGGCCCGGTCGGGTACTGTGCTGCATCAACACCTGGCACATAGATGGAGTCGTACACCCAACGTGCAATATGGGCTTTCCAAGCTGGGATTCGAATTATGTCTATTGTACCACCCTCGAATCCGAGGCTTTCCTATCACTGTAGCTGCGTGTAGGACCTTTCTTTGTGTCTGCCGTCTCTCCGCCCTCTGGTATTGTATTGTGTACAAATTCTCGCTGTGGGATGATTCAATCGACCACCAAAACCCAAACGCCGACGCTATGCTTTTACGTGCCATACCATGCCATACCGTGAAACCGCTGACGGTGGTAGTTAGAGCCTGGCTCAACCTCAGCAACAAAATGACAAGCCAGCTCCCTCCCGCAAGGATTCCAAGGCTCAACCTCCTTCAGTTCGTGATGGGCTCTGGCGTGGGCTGTGTTTTCGCTCTCGACGAGGGTTTCGGTTCGATCAATCCGATCTGGCAAAAAAGGTGTCAGTCAGAGATAGTTGCAAGACTTGCTTGATGTGCTGGTGGTGGGATAGCTGCAAGAACTGCTTGATGCGCAGGTGGTAGCTTTTTCGATGTGGTCGGCAACTGTCTTTCTCTTGAGCAACTGGAAGTCGCAGCTCTGGATTGACCAGATGCGGACGAAGGAATCTATTCAAATCTATTCCATTCGACCAAAAACCAAACATGTGCCATTTCGTTTCGCGCCGGGACTTAGACTCGAACTCGAACTCGAACTCACCAGACTGAATAGTTTCTCGACCGGTTCGGTCGGCTGCGCTCCCACACCAAGCCAGTACTTTGTCCGCGCGGTGTCTAGCTTGATGTCCTTGATCTTCTTGGGCACCAACTTTTCGCCCGTGGGCAGGAACTCGGGCGTGTCGCGCGTGGCCAGAGGCATCTGCGGGATCGGGTTGTATGTCCCCAGCACTTCGATGGGCTTCTTGCCCCGGGCGGATTTGGCCTGCGCGAGCACGATGTTGTACACTGGGTTGCGGGCGTTGCCGAATCGAGCGAGGCGGATGCGGAGGACCATTTTGGCGGTAGATGGGATATGGATAGGGACTGGAGGCAGGAACCAGGCGAAGAGGTGCTGCGGCAATAGGGAGCGATGTGATGTACAGAGTAGATGTAGAGATAGACTCGAGTCTGAGCCTGAGCCTTGAACAAACGGTTTGCTCGCGGCCAAAATTGTTGCAGCTGCTCCGATTGGCTGAGGGGCTGAGGCTTAAGCCCTCCCCGCTTTAAGACGAGAGTGACGCCGCCCTATGCTCTACACATATGTACGGAGTACTCCTCACCTTCACCTCTCACCTCTCACCTGGCACACTGAGAGCCAACCTGGCTGGCATTATCCAGCAGCTGGGTTGCTGGCGGCGGTGAACATGTGGTCATTACGAACACTTTTGAAGTCATACTGTGCCCCTGGCACATGACCAGGATGGGCGTGCAAGTCATCGACATGGTTTTTTTTTCTTTCAAATAGCTTGTAACCGCAATAGAAAGATGGCAATATTGTCCTGTCCCTTCGAGTGCCGAAAAGATCAAGATTGGTGGATTCTGATCTGATTCTACGAATCTTTGACTGAACCAGACATGGCAGCAAACTGATTGAGGGCGCAGGGCAGTGCCAAGAACATGACGATATGCTTCCTGGGGCGCAGTGATGGATGACGGACGTCGACCACGACCACGACCACGACATCAAACTCCCATTAACATTGTCCCTGGTCTTACTCGGTGTCAGAGAGAAGAGGTTTTGCTTCAATCCGACCGGAATCCTGAGAAATTCTGAATCCCTCCCATCTCACGTCCACGTCCACCTCCGTTATTCCCTCCGCCGTCGTTCCGGTTCGGTACATAGGATCCATCACACCACTCTCCGCGAACCATCACCATCATCATCACCATCGGTTGTCGGACGCGCGGTCTGGCCATTCCTTCTAGCTTTTGTCCTATGCTACGTTCGGTCGTTACTCAGAGAGCCGTCAGACCCATTCTCACCGCAAGAAGATTCTCCAAGATGGTGTTGAAGGTCCGTCCCGCCGAATCTCCCATCCATGGCTGATCCTTCACCTGAGGCTATTCTTCCAGTCAAGAGCCGAGCCTTGTCCTTGCACTTGAGAGACTTTGAGCTGGACAGAAAACTGACTCTGGCTCCTCGTGATCATGCAGACCCTCGGCGCGAAGAGTGCCGCCGATCTCGACAAAGAGCTCATGAGCGAAGATGGAGGCTTCACCATCGATCAATTGATGGAACTGGCGGGCTTGAGTGTTGCAGAGGCAGGTAAGTCAGCTGGTGCACCATCATGGATGGTACAGGTGGTACAGATTTCTTGAGACAGAAGGGCAGGATATGGTGCAAGGCCATGGTTGATCTGTATCTCTCTCTACCGCAGTGTACAAGGTCCATCCGCCCTCGAAAGGGAAGAATGTCCTGATCACCGCCGGACCTGGCAACAACGGTATGTATCTGTCAATCTCACCTACTGTCTACCCATCTAGTAGCTCACTATCACGACCGAGCAGGAGGTGACGGTCTCGTCTGTGCCCGCCATCTGCACCATTTCGGCTACACACCACGCATCTACTATCCAAAGCCGACGAAAGCGGCCATCTTCACCGGCCTCCAGAAACAGCTGAACCACCTTCACATTCCTTTCCTGACATCGTTGGAAGAGTTCACCTCTGCTCTGGCCAGCTCGGACCTGGTCATTGATGCCCTATTTGGATTTAGCTTCAAACCCCCCGTCCGGGCCCCGTTCGACACGGTCCTGTCGGCCATCATCGACAGCAAGAAGCCCGTGCTTGCCGTGGACATTCCTTCGTCGTGGGATGTCGAGGGTGGACCGCCCGAGCAAGGCCAGCTCGGCAGCGAGTTCATGCCAACATACTTGATCAGCTTGACCGCGGCCAAGCCGTGCGTCCAGTGGTTCAAAGGCGAACGACACTTCATCGGCGGCAGGTTCCTGTCGGCAGATGTCGCCGGCAAATATGGCCTAGATGTGCCGCCATATGAGGGCGTTGACCAGATTGCCGAGGTTCCTGTCGATGTTTCTGTGGAGAAGTTGTGAGGGCCAGAGCGGTGGATAGGATGAAGAGGAAAGGGAAGGATAACGCAAACACCTGCACTTGTTTCCTCAGGCCATTATAATGTGTGTCGTACCATGAAAGTGAAGACCAGGACCTAAGCATGGCATGCGGTATAGGGGAGGAGAACGCAAAACACCAACACCTGCGCTTGTTTCATTGCTACGGAGTCTGGCACGTACTCGGCTCCCTGCACTGCCCTGGCTTCCTTGGACGGATGGCAGCCTCGCCTCGCGCGTCAATGTCGCGCTGGAGTTGAACTTGGTCATCCACCGTGCTCAGCCTTGCCGAATGCCAGATCATAGTACTCCGTACCACAGTAGGACTCCCAAGCCTGAGCCCCCGAGCGGTCCGAGGTCCAGGCCCTGAGGCGTAAGGCTTATCCCTAGGCCCGTCCCGCTTTCATTGTTGTCGGGGTCTAGCACTTGAGCCCCAAGGGTCCACCGGCCTGAGCCTTTGAAACAACGTACAACGTATATACAGCATGTGTAGCTGTACAGATGGCTGTGTGCCTACTTCTGTATCCGTACTCCGTATTGTGCCAACTATGCTGCATGTACATCTACCGGAGGTGGCTGGGATGCTCGGCTGGCAACCCTAACCCTAACCCTCGTAACCCCTCCCCTCCCTGCGCCCCGATTGTCACGCCTGCGCGTTGGGCTTGGCAGCTGGCGCCTAAGCCTGGTCTTCTCTCTCCTCCTCAATCCTCAATCCTCAATCCTCAATCCTCATCTCTCATCCCTCATCCCTCATCCCTCATCAGACTTGACTTGTTTCTTGCGGTCCTTGTTCTTTCGCACAGCATAGCGCGGGGAAGCCTGGGTTTGGTTTGGTTTCATCGGCCTCCTGGCATTTGGACAAGGTTCCAGTCTGCAGTCTGCAGTCTGCAGTCTGCCTTCGCGCAATGAATGACTGAATGAATGAATGGCTGATGACACTTTAAACGAACGAACAAGACAGAAGACAGAAAACAGAAAACACACCCTGACCCTGACCCTGGATTGTTGCTGCGGCCTCCTCGCAGCGAACTGAGGCGTTTGGATGTTGATTGAACCGCAGTCATGGATCCCGGCTCCGTGCTGGCGGTCGTGTCGCTATCGTTCCAGATCTTTGGTGGCTGTGTCCAGGGCTTCACCCTGCTCTCTAGCGCCCACAACCTCGGCAAAGATGCGTCGCTGCTCCAGACCATGTTGAGTCTGGAAGAGTATCGCTTCATCCAGTGGGCGCGGGGGGTGGGCTTGATTGGCGACGAGGCGGACGACACCAACACCAACACCAACATCAGCGGTTTGAACCCGAGGCTGAATTACTCATTGGCTTCGGAACTCATGGCCCAGCTCGAGAGCCTGCTTACGGCCGACCAGCTTCGAACACGCTATAAACTCGTCTTGGTGGAAAATGCGTCCGAGATGCCGGATGACACGGATGAGACACCGACACCTGAACCTGCTACTACTGCTACTACTGCTACTACTGCTACCCCTACCCCTTCTGCTACCGCTGCTGCTGCTACCACCGCCACCACGACCTCCAAAGTCGGACCTATTCCTGTTCTCCAGAAACTCGTCTCGGACCGACTGCGCAAACGCATCCTCGCCCGGGCCAAGCTGATCCAGAACGACAGCCACCTCCCCAAACGCCTGTGGTGGGCCGCCGTGGACAAGGCCAAGTTCGAGGCCATGGTGCGCGACGTGCGCACGCTGGTTGACGGCCTGTGGGCGCTGCTGGACCCGTTGCAGCGCGAGGACTCGACCTGGCTGATGAACGAGGTGCTGGCCAAAGTGGTCCAGCTGAGCAAGGACGTCGGCGAGCTGCGCGCCATACAGACCAGCGACGAGGTGTCGGGTGGTCTGAACGTCGCCGTCGACTTGAAGGTTGCTCGAATCGAGATTGATGACCCGGATCCGGTAGAAAGTGTACAAGGAGGGTTTTACCGCCAACACCAACTATCATCATTATCCCTATCGTCATCACCGTCGTCATCGTCGTCGTCGCTTCTTGTTCCACATTCTCTTCACTATCTATCCAACGAAATCCCAGGTCCGAACCCGAACCTGACCGGGTCCTCGACCCCCAAGAGACTAGACCTGAATCTGAGTCTACCTCCTATCGATCGAGCCCTTCTGACCGTGGTTTCTTCCTCCAACACCAACGCCAACACCGCCTCGGGCATCTACGACTCCAAGCCCGTCTGGCTCGAATACAAGAGAGTCCCAGCGCGAATGAAAGGCAAGCTCCTGTCTCGAGTCAAGGGTCTGGCCTATCTCCTGTCCAGGCCCAAGGACCCATCATTCCGCACCTTACGGTGTATTGGCTTCTTCGAGGACGGAGAGAGCTTTGTGTTTGTTTATAGCTACCCAACAAGAACCGACTGCGACCTCGACCCCGAGAAAGGCGAGACAATCAACCCTTCACCTTCAATTTTGGCTCCATCTTCTTCTCAGTCTCCGTCTCCGTCTCCGCCAAAACCGCTCTCGCTCTACGAATTAATCCGCGAAAACAAGACCCTCAAATCCCCCAGCGTAACCACCCGACTCGGCATTGCGCTACAGCTCTGTCGCACCTTACTGACGCTGCACACGGCGGGCTGGCTACACAAGGACCTGCGATCGGAGAATGTGGTATTTTTTGGAGATGGCGGCGAGGGTGGCGAGGGCGGCAACAACAACAATGACAAGAATGATAAGAACGACAAGACCGATGACAACGACAACAACACAAAGAACGACGGTAGCAATAACGACAACGACAACGATTACAAGAACGACGACAGCAACAACAAGAAGAATTATACCAACAACAGTGCAAGGCCCAACCTTGACCCCTACATGACAGGATTCTCCTTCTCGCGACTCGACTCGCCCGCCGAGATCTCGGAGCAGCCATCATCCGACCCCCAGGCCGACATCTACCGTCACCCCCACGCCCTGGGCGACCCGTCCACCTCGTTCCAGAAACACATGGACCTCTACAGTCTGGGCGTGATGCTGGTCGAGCTGGCCGAGTGGAAGACGCTCAAACATATTGTGAAGGACTGTGTGGATGTGAGGGAAAGGGACAAAAAGAAGGGAAAAACAAATGATCCCCACAACAACACCACTACCGACCATCAATTTACTCCCGTCCCTTTGTCCGATCTCGCTCGTCTGCCTCACCACTTGATCCGCACCGAACTCCACTCCGGCCAGATCAGATATCGTATGGGCGATGTCTATGCCCGCATCGTCGGCAGCTGTCTCGACCTGGGCTTGACGCCGCTGCATGCCGCGCCTGATACGTTGCCGACTTTGCTGGATATGGTGCGGAACTTGGAGAAATGCCGGATTTGATTTGATTTGGATGGAAATCAATCTCTCAATTGGATCGCTGGAATTCGGAATCTAATTCGGACTTCAAATCGGACTCGGGATCTGATTCTGAAACCGGTCTCTATGTATCGGGTCTCTCGGTTGAATCTAAATTAGATTCAGACTCAGAATTAGGATCAGAATCTGTATCTGTATCTGAGGCAGCGCTCTAGTGTATCCAGAATGACTCGAGGTCTACTTGTTTCATGTCATGGTTCATGGTTCATGGTTAACAGTTTACGGGGTTATACTTCATGGTCAACGGTTCATGTCAACGGCTCATGGTAACGGTTCATGGTTTATGATTCATAGTCAACACTTCATGATCAACACTTCATGATCAACGGTCCATGTCAACGGTTCATGATCAACGGTTTATAATTTACTCTTTATAGTCAACGGTTCATGATGACAGTTCATGATTAACAGTTCATGGTCAGCGGTTTATAGTCAACAGTTCATGATTAACAGTTCATGGTCAACGGTTCATGGTCAACGGTTCATGATCAACACTTCATGGTCAACACTTCATGATCAACGGTTCATGATTCATGATACTGTAGCTCTATATCAATGCTTTTCCTTCCTGCTCCCGCCAATCAGTCAATCAAATCATTCATTTAAGCCATGGCATGGGCCAGTTGGTCAGAGACTCCGAGATCATGAAACCCCAACATCACTTGACTTCACAACGAGTCATAAACCCAACATTGACTTCGTTCACCACGGGTAGACGTCCAACATCACTGAATCACGGCTCAGAAACCAAACATCACTTAAGTACCCTTCAGAAACCCAACATTGACTTCACGGTAGAAATACAACATCACTTAACCACCGCTCAGTCAATCAGAAACATCTAAACCATGAAATGCCTCTCTCATGCCTTGAAGCGTTTGTCGGGCTTGCAAAAAATCAATGATTTCCGCCAACCCTGTAATTTCCTCAGAAATAACCCACTGCCGTTTGCTCTTTGCAGAAATATCCGCGCACGTCTCACTCAACGACACCTCTCTGAATTCATGCTCTGTTGACTTCCCTTCCAAAGCCCGGTAGCATACATCACACAGATCGTGGTCCGGGCAAACGATACAGTGCCATCTTCGACCAGGGATGGGCAGCTGTTCACAAGGTCCGTCGCATTTCACGCCGAAATGTCGACCGGCTTCACGCGCCACATCGAGAGCCGTTTGCCCGTTTGCGTCCTTGATACTGGCGTCCACTGTCTCGTGCTCGAGTAGCAACTCAACCGCTCGGACATTGACCGAGTCAACAGCCAAGTGGAGTGCCGTCCGCCGCAGGAGCGCATCGCCCGTCCTGGCGTTCAGGTAGTCCTTGTTGCCGCCGAAGTGCTGGAGCAATTCGACCATGATCTCTCGGTTCTGCGAGAAATCGTACTGCCCTCGCTTGACTGCTTCTGGCGCTGAAGTTCCACCCGGAAGCCGATCAGACACCCCTTGAAAAGCCCACGCGGCTCGATGCAAGGCGGTCATCGCTCGCTCCGGCTCTACGATCATGTCAATCTGCCGGCTTGTTTCCGCTCCTTCGTCGACGATAGCGGGACATTGTGTCAGGATGAAGCGTAGACGCGAGGCAGATTCGCGCGCTGTAGAAGCGGCAATGTGGCCCAAAATCGTGGTGGGGTATTCCAGCGCTATCAAGCCGGACGAGACACATTTGGCGTTGGGATTGGCGCCATGGCGAAGCAGCACTTCTGCAAGCTTGAATGCGTTGTTTTTCACCGCCACCAACAGCGGCGTCTCGAGGTCCACGTTGTCACTCCCTTCCACTGGAGCATCGGCTGGTACCCCTGCCTCGATGATCCGCGCCGCCAATGAGATGTCGGTGTCATGGCCCGCGTGGGCAAACGTGTGAAGAGCACTCCAATTGGTTTGAGTGTTGTCAAATGGGTTCCGGCTTCTCGCCGTGACTTCGGCCCCGTTGCTGATCAGCAGCTCGAAAAGGCTGCGGCGGTTCCAGCGAACACACTCCAACAGTGGCGTCCGTTGTTCATCGCCGCAAGGGATGTTGACATGCTCACGGCTGAAGACACCGTATCGGCGGATGGGAATGTCGGCGTCGTCCTTGGCCGTCTCTTTGACTCGTTCCCAGCCGGTTTGGAGAAGCTGCTCGGTCTCTGGGGCCAGTAGATACTCCGCTGCCAAGTCATGGGCTTCCGAGACTGCGTAGTACAGCAGAGTGTGCCCAAATGATCCTATTCCCGTGGCGAAGGATGCGGGATGTGTCTCCTCCAATAGATAAGTCATAGTGTCTTTGAACCGATCCACGTACGCAATACCATTTCTCAAAACCATCGAGAACACGTCTGCGCTGTGCACGGCGCTCTGCAGAAAATGGAGGTACGTGAAGCCGAGTTTCTCTTCCTTCATCGCGCTGATCATTGCTTCGAGGCATTCTCGATGGTGGTAGTGGGCGGCCCATTCCATCGGTGACGGCTGGTTGGCCGCTTTGTCAACGCAGATGCCGGCGGTACCTGCAGCACGAATTAAGAACTTGATAATGTCCGGCCGATCGTGATGGACAGCCCAGGTCAAGGGCGTGCCAGGAGGGAGATTGTCCGAATCAACCCCCGACGGGAAATTGCTGTAATTGAGGCCTTGTGTGGTCAGTAACCGCCGGTTGGCACCTTTGGAGACGAGAGCTTCCCCCACTTCTCCTACTTCGTCCTCCTCGAATGAGATGAGCCAATGCAAGGGAGATTCCTTTGAGCTGGTCACAATGGTTGGATCAGCTCCTCTTTCTATCAAGAGACTGACGACTTCTCGGTGTCCCGAACGGCAGGCAGAAAGCAAGGGGGTCTCGCCTGTATCGTTGAGTTGGTTGACGGTTAGGGCTGGAAAGTTGTCCAAGAGCGCTTCGATCGCTTGAGGTTGGCCGCAGCTCGCTGCCATGTGCAGGATGCGGTCACCACGTTTGTTGACCCTGTAGTCTGCGATGGCACGCAGATTCGAAAAATTCTTCACCAGCATGGCGGTGTTGTTGAAGGTATTCATCCATTGAGGGAAGGTAAACCCGTGGATCAGGTCGTCGTCCCAGAACGATGCACCTACCCCTGCCAATCCCAGCTTCAGAAGTTTCTTCACTCGTTCGACCTTCTCGGGCGCGATCAGGGAAAGGTCTTGCAGCGCTGCTCTTGACCCGCTAAATGCCCGGGTTTCCATCATCTTCAGAAGCTGTTCGTCAGTGGCGAGCTCAGCTCCTGAAATCTTAGCGATGCGCCAGGCGTACGCCTGCGACACCTCGTGCCCATTTCGAGCGGCATGGAGGATGAGGCGCCGTGCTTCGGCAAAGTCAGGCTGGGTGCCGTATCCGTTGAGGTAGAACGACCCAAGTACAAAACACTCGGGCGGGTTGATCCTGTTGCGAGAGGCATTCGAGTCCGCCCTTGCACGGGATCGTTGGAAGAGGAATGTTTGGACCGAGGGCTGTAGTTCTCTCACGGCTTGCCAGGACATCAGATGGTGCTAAAATGGAATCAGTTACTCCGTACTAAGAACACATTGGCGCAGCATAGTGTACTCACATCGAAGCTCCGTCGCAGCAGTATGTCACCGTCCACTTGGCTGAATCTTGAGTTAGCTGATTGCATTATCAAAAGTACCTCTGTTCCGGGTGTGTTGCCGGATCGACCAGGAAAAGGTCTCCCAAACACAGAGGCGGATGGATCATACGTACCCAGCGTCCTGTTCAGCATCAGTGGATGGAGTCAATGCAGACATGGCGCCTTCGAGGTTTCGGTTTGGAGGATTTCGGAGAACGCATTGTTTCAACGCGGCGGCAACCTTGCCGTAGAAAGGATCTGAGAGCGCGGCGGTCAAGACAGCTTGCCTAATTTGTCCATAGATTGGTGTGCTGGCCATGCCATGCTGGTGCAATATCCAAAAAATATATTTTATGAAATTGATCGCCTGAACGATATCCATACTACCCCCGGTTAAGAGAGTTTGAACCTGCTGTACCAATTGGACCACTTTCGTCATATCAGGCAGCGAGCCGCCTGCGAGCTTGTCCATAGATGACAGGACCCAGGCAGGATACCAGGCGTCAAGATCTGCCTTCTCCTTGAGTAAATCTTGATGCTTGAGACGCTCGATTTCTGCTGTCAGGCTTATCTCTGTGTGCGAGTCACCACGGAGAATGTGGAATGGGTTCATGCCGTCCATGGCAATGCGCCATATTGTCAGGCCAAACGAGTACACGTCCGTTTGGGCCAGAAGATGGCGAGGCACCGCGGCGGTGGTTTCTGGGGCTCTCCATGGGTTGGTCCCCCCAATACGCACTGGGTCGGCAGATGCTTGGCCCACGACGGAGAAGCCAAAGTCACCAAGCTTCGCGACATATTTCTTTTGGGGGTCAGAAAAGACCAGAATGTTCTCCGATTTCACGTCCCCGTGGATGATGCCGCAACGGTGCAGAATCTGCAGCCCGCGCCCAATGTCAAGGCTGAGGTTCAGCTTTGTGTCTGAGCCGAGAGTCTCCTTGGCTTGCAGCGCGGCTAGATTGCCATGGTCGGCATATTCAGTGACGATGACAGGCAACCGATAGGACGGGTTGTAAGGATTGCTGCCCCAACCCAATGCGAGGAGCGTCACGATGTTACGATGCTTGTACAGTGGCGGGTGGATCAGGGCGTACATCTCCATAAGCACTGAGTCCATGGCTCTTCGATCTTTGGCCAGTGGCTCTCCCAGCTCATTGAAGGCGATCTTGGCTGTCTTGTATACCAGCACCCTCTCATCGTATTGGCCCTGTCGGGTAGACAATGTCAAGCCTAGGGTCTTTGTCTCATACACCATGCCCTCTGATTTGGGGACCCTCTTGGACGACACTTCGAAGGAGGCACCTTGGCCCAGATACGTGGACTGGTCAATGGCTTGGGCGCCGAGGAATAGCTGCATGACCGGGCGTGCCACCGAGAGCTCGGCTCGCTGGGCGAGGTAGACAAGGTCAAATATATTGGGGACAAAGGGTGCGCCAGCATCTTGAGTCTCGGATGAAGGATCATTCGCATTCGCATCCGACGGCGCAGAGGTCAGGGATAGGCTGGAAGAAGCAGGCACCGACGTATCGGGACGGCCTGAAAAGGAGCTGAAGCTGGACATGGTGTGTTGAAGCTGGAGGCTGGAAGCTGTCTCTCACTAGCAGGCCATGGGGCACACAGCAAATGTAGCAAAGCAATGTAGCAATGCAGCAATGCAGCAATACAGTGAATCTGATCACCACGACTAACAGAGAACAAGGTCACCTACATTTCAGACCAGGAACATGGCCGCGACAGGCATCCTAAGCCCTGGCCCTGGCGCTGCATTGAACGGCGCTTCAGCCTTGGAGTTTGGTGCTTCGGAGACGGCGAAGGGTTGCCAGAGTGCTTGGCGGCTCAAGCAATGGCAACTCACGACGTGCTCACCCCGACGGCGCCGCTTTTAGAACTATCTGGCTTGGTGCCTGGTACCCGGTCGCGACTCGAGGCACAAGTATATACCAAGGCAGCGATAAGGCTCACAGGAGGCGGTTAGTGGCCTTGAGTCGAGAAGAATTCAGGCCGTAGAGCTTTCCCGCCAAAGCACAAGACTGGTACCACACTGGCAACGAGGCTGCCGTTGTCTAGTACGTACAGCCTTGTCCAGTGCGATTCTATACTAATGCTGCTACGTATTGGTACACGAGCAGACACTCACGCTTGAGCTGAAGGTATTAGAGGTAATAGGTAATAGGTAATAGGCTACATCAATAATATCCATTTGGGCCGGCTAGACATCTGACAACTGAAAAAACAGGCAATTGTGAATTCGTAATCCATTAGTATTGGATTTCGTGAAGACCATCAGGAAACTGATTTTCCTGTGTCCACTCGTTTTGACTCCGAGTCTCCATCCTCCATGTGCGGTTAAACCAACAGCCCATTAAATTCATCGCCCCCAACTCCCATCGATCGACTAGGCCGCCACGATGCTCCAATTCATGGGACGGGATGGGATGCTTCCTGTCCATCCCAGGTCTGACGCTGAACGCAGCATGTCGGGTCAGCTATTGTATATGGTTTTTGACCTCCCCGAAGACCCATACCGGTCAACGGTACTTCTCCTGGGAATGGTGATTGCTTCTCGTTCACGGTCCAACTGGAACCCGGGGACGAGACTGCGCCGTGCTTCAAACACCAGCAACTCATGAAAGAGCCTCCTTGATCTTGGCCTTTTGTGCTGGTGTTAACGACTTGGGGAATTTGACCTTCACCTCCACAATAAAATCGCCTCTCTCGCTCGGCTTTTTGCTGTTGGGCATTCCAAGGCCCGGGAATCTCTCTTCATATCCAGGCTGCGTCGGTCCTGCACCTGAAACTTTCAGTTGTTTCCCGTCGATTGTGGTCACCGTCCTTTGCCACCCCGTCAAGGCCTCCTTCAGGTCCAATTCAACCATCGTCTTCAGGTTATCGCCATCACGGACCAATGTGGCGTGAGGTTTTTCGGCGACAATGAAATGCAAGTCTTGACTACCGCCTTCCTCCTGGTCACCTACGCCCGAAAACTTGATCTTGGAGCCGGCTTTCAAACCGGGCTTGATGTCCATCTCCAAGATCTTGTCTTCTGTTGTTCGTTGTCCCTGGGAATTGAAGGTCTTTCTCTTGATCTTCATCTTCTTGTGGGTTCCCTTGTACAGGTCCTCTAGACTGACAGGCAACTGCCGTTCGACCACGGAGACTTCTGGGGTTTGCGGTCGCGGTTGTGGTCTCTGAGCAAAGCCACCCGTACTTCTTCTGCTCCCGCCGCTTGCTCGTCCACCGCCACCAAAGGCACCGCCTAAAAGGTTGAAGATATCGTCGTCCTCTCCGCCTAACCCACCGCTGCGGCTAAAATTGGAAAATATGTCATTGGGATCGGAGAAGCTGAAGCCGGAACCGCCTCCATTGGTGGTGAAGTGGAAGGTCCTGGCTCCTCCACCACCGCCGGCGCCGCCTGGCATTCCGCCGAAGCTGAAACCGCCTGGCATACCCCCGGGGAATCCTCCTCCAGGCATGCCACCTTCAGCACCGGGCGGCGGTGCCTGGCCTCCTCTCAAAAGGAATTCTAGACCATATTGATCATAGACCTTCCTCTTTTCCGGGTCGGAGAGTACCTCGTATGCCTGGGATACCTCTTTGAACTTTTCAGAAGCATTGGGGCTGTCTTTGTTCTTGTCAGGATGCCACTTCAAGGCTGCTTTCCTGTACGCTTTCTTGATTTCGTCTTGGGTGGCAGTAGGGGAGACGGAGAGGGCATCGTAGAGTTTGGTCTCTGCTACCATGGCGAGTTCGTGTGTATGATTGGTCGAGTATTAAGGGTGTTAATGTCGTATGTACTTTTGTGTGCGAGAAAACAGAGACCGACAGGAAGGGAGAGAAATAAGGTGGGAGTGAGAGGGCGCAGGGACGGAGCGAGGCTGCGTCAACGGCACGAGGGAGGAAGGAAAGCCGGGCTGCGCGATTTAGGCTGGATGAACGGTGGAATGATCGAGTGAGATCCCAATACGTCTGTCTGAGCGATCACAATCTTTTCTCAGCTTAGCACGCGACTTTGACTTGGAGTATGGAAAGGGAGCTGCCGGAAGACCTTGTGGGTGTTTGCAGAACTGGGCAGAAGCCGGGAGACTGGCGATGGGTGATGGGCGACGGCCAACAGGTGAGGAATGACGCACGGGGCTCCTTAGGCCCCTTAGCCCAACGCCAGGCGGTCGACCATCTCCAACTCCGAGTGGAAGCTGCTAGAACCTTCTATTCTGACTGGCTGCTCCTGAATCTCAGCCTTATGACATGGGTTATTTTCTATCTACCAAGTGATACCGACAGCACCCTTGATAAGTGATCGTTACTCGAGCCACGCAATGCATTTACATTTATCCCAAATGTCCCACTGGCTTTTGCTTCACTGCCCCCATCTGCCTTCTACAGTCTTTTTCCGAGCTAGGGGCCTGAGAGCGAGAACCCCGGCGAATAGAGCCACCACGGTAAGAGCGAGCTGACCTTTGTTGAACCCTTTCCCTAGCACGTCAAAGGCCAGGCTGGGCGCAATTTGTGTGCCGAACACATCGTGCCCAAATGCGAAAATTACGCTGGTGCTCTCCAACAAACTCGGGGATGCCATGATTTTGCGAACGCCGACCACCTCGCGAGCATGGGTCAGGAAATGCTTGGGGTCCAGCTCGAGATTCGCGAAATACCGCATCAAACCCTCTTCTCGCTCACTGGCCGTTGGGTCACGATCAACCGGTCTTCGAGCGTCTAGTATCTCGCGGGGAATGCCGACGATTGCATTTGAATTTGGTAATGTGGCCAGCACTTGGCGTGTCGTGATGCCCTGCGCAGTCTGCGAAACCGCCAAGCTGGAAATCGGCTCTGGGATCGTAAAAGCTTGAGAGATGACATGGGGCCTAACGCCCGCATCGACTGAGAATTCGGAGAAATTCGTGCGAGATCCTAGAGGTCCACGGTCATTGGGGATTGATGATTCGTAGAGTTCAGCAATGACCAGTTGCGTGGCGATGCCTTCCGTGGCCGGATCTCGACTTGTGAATGAATAAGCGTACCAGTTCTCGGACATGACGGCGGGAATATCCGTGCCCGGCACAATAGCCTGGTGGGTTGATGTGTGGAGGACGGCACCGGTGACAGCATCGATCAAGTAGATTGTCAAGTCGGAATGTGACTCGGCTATCAGGAGTGCCACATTCGGGGAAAGATATTTGTACAGAACGGATCTGTCACCCAGAACCTTTCCAATGGATGCCACAGGATCGTGCTCTGCGCGCGCCACTGCATTAATGATCTTAGTACCGTCTCGTGGCTCGAGCACCCAGGTTTTCTCGACACTCTGACCTATAGCCCAGCCGAAAGCCTTCCCATCGTCGCTTATGGTCACCACGGTGTTGCCTTCCAAAGGATGCACTGCAGCACTATCCTCTGCAGGGCGGGGCGTGCCATCCGCCTCGACCTTGATTGCGGCCGGTGCAGGACCACCAGGAATGCGAACCAAGTTTGAAAGTGGGCCATGTCCAGACTGATGTTCGATGACCTTCCCATTAGAGGCATTGATGACGATCAAAGCGCCGTCAGATAGATAGACATGTGCCCTTCCCTCGTCCACAACGATGGATTTCATCTCCGCGCCGGGAGATATGTGGGATGAAAGATCGGTTTGCCACTGAAAGACGCCGGCATTCGTGGCGTCCAATGCGATCAATTCATGTCGACGGGAGCCAAGGATGACTGTTTTGGTCCCGACGAGGTTTCGGCGGGCAATGGCATCTGACTCGGGGGACGATTTCACAATCGTTTCTGGGACGCCCTGAAGGTAGCTAGGCAGGCTGACGAGATCAGTAAGATGGCGTTTGACCCGGTGAATGTAGCCTGTCAGAGGGTTAACCGACGATTCGAGATCGAGTTCCTCTGCCAAAGCGTCCGGACCAGCATCTTCTGCCCAAGCTGCAATGTTTACATAGGCCAACATCTCAGGTCTTGTCCACAGCAGTTCCCCATTGCGGACCAAGGACCAATTGCCGCTCTGTGAGGTCTCGGCTAAGCGAACAGCAAAGCTAGCTTTCCCCTTGCTGACAACCTCGGCAACTGTGTGGGAAGGAGAAATGCCTGGGGTTGCCCGAAAACTGGTTTTCTGCCATCGTCCAAGTTGGCCGTGGGATTCGGACGAGTACAGAATGACCTCAGACTCTGTACTGCGTGTGAAATACACACTCGAACCACTGCCGGTGGCGGCAAAAGCGCTCTTCTCTTCTGTGGCAGGCAAAAGATACGCTCTCGTGGCTCCGCCTGACTTGACATCCACATGATATATTTCTGCCCATTGGCATGTCTTGCCTCGGATGTGAAGGAGGAAATGTGTCGGTGCAGTAACATCGCAGGCATGGTGCACAGTTATGTCTTCAATATCTTCACCTTTGTCGTCGAGCGTGAGGCCCACAACCTTTGGGTTTGGATTTGTCAGAAGGCTAAATTTCACCGACTTGGAACCCTTGTCGGCGGAAATCAAGAAAGGGAATCCTGAGCATGAGGCCGTGGAGTATTCGCCGCCATCACCCAATGGATCCGAGTCAACCGCGACGCTGGTCTGGCCAGCTTCGTGCCCAGTAGTACCATCCAATGTGACAACCTTGGCCTTGCTGCTGGCCAACAGACCATGAGACTTGGTGATATAGTAAACGTGCTGCGAAGACGCGGCAATCGACGCGGACGAGCTGGGGGAAAGACTGGAATCCTTGTGCTCCCATCTCGTCCCGCTTCCGTCACCAGCGATGCGACTGAGAATAGCGTGGGCATTTGAGTGGTCGGGGGTGGCCAGGACCAGAATGTCTTGAGGGAGATCGTTTGTGTTTGAGCCTCCAACCGGAATGGCCTGCAGGCCATGGATCGTGGTCCCTTCGGGAACAGTGTAATCCCACACAAGACGACCATTCAACGCATCCCAGCAGGCCACAGTTCTACCATATCCACTGATGATCTGACCGTCTCTTTCTCCAGCGACCAGAAATGAACTGGACGCATTATTGACAGGACGTCCCGCGAGGGGTTGGCGCCAAAGCAATGAGCCATCTTTGGGGTTGACTGCGCCTAAGACGGCCTTGTCGGAAATTGTGTAAAGGAGGGATGCATTCGTAGAGGTCTGGGGTTTGTGGAAGAAGGTAGCGTGTGCCTGAGGGCTACCCAGGAGGGCATGGTGATAGTCTATGTGAAAGGCATCGTCGGCGAATATGGCACGCGTCGGAAGGAGGAGAGAGGCGAGTATCGACAGAACTCCATACCACCTCATCCTGCACTCTGACCCGGGATGCAACAAATACATCCAATGCAAGGCAGGGAGGGTGTATTCGGTGCTCTGGGTCGAGCTGATGATATAGTATCTTACCTAAGGTAAGTTACGCAGACTGTCCAAAAGTTCTTGTCACGTGGACTCGGCTGATATGTACCCGGAAACTTGAACTGGGCAGTCGCCGGTGTTGTCCCATACCAGCATTTACCGGTATTGTTGAGTGCCCGGTACCTAATGACGCGACCTCGAGTGTCTTGGACTGTCAACACTCTACAGAGTACAGGTGCGATGGGCGGTGAATGTTCTGTCAGACAAAATCGCTCTCGCTCAAATACCCGCCCGTACCCCTTGGCGGAGGCTAATCCTCTTTCGTCAGCCCGCGTGCTGCTTCCAGCGTCAATCTGGACCGACTGACTTGATCTCGTCCACAGGCGCACCCTCAAAAGCATCGTCGAGACATTTCGCAAACTACAAAACACCACCATCAACTCCGACGGTTCTTCTATAACACTTCTCTCATGACGAATCGCTATTATACTTGCCCCTTTTACCACGATCGCACCCGACTGGTCAGCCCCAAGACCTCCTCACCACACCCCCGCTGACTCCATCTTCGCACGCGAGCAATCCTCTCGTCGAACATTCTCAGTCTGATTCATGCTTGTATGTCTTCAACCGATCTCCAGAAGGTCGCTTCCTTCCGCCATAGCTGGCTATCCGAGTTCGTAATCAGCGGATGGACTGACAAATGTACCTCCCCAGACGTGAGCTACCTTTGAGATCGGACACTTGACACATGACGGGCTCTACGTACCATCGGCCGTCTATTTTTGTTCTTCCGGAACTCTTTTTTTAACCCTACACTATCGAGACGAAATCCTCAGGAAATTCCTCAGAGCTTCCGAGTCGAGCACCGTTTCCCCCTAAGCCCCACGACGCTCCGATGACGACCGCCGTGGCACCACCTCCGAATTTTCAAAATCTATCTAGACTGAATTGGAATGGTATCAATAGCGCGGGTGGAGGGTTCTCGACCATGAGCACTGACGAGGTGTCTCGCATGTTCCTGCCACAGCGCAAGACTGTGCAGAGGAGCAGCTCATCTTCATCCCTTTCATCCACCAGTTCTTCCTCCTCGACAGTCACCCTCACACAAAATGACACTTCTGGCGAGGCAGGACATGGATCAAAGAAAAAAGCAAGAGGCGGGTTTTGGCCGGTGTCGAAATCGGAATCCACATCCAGCGTGTCGAATGCCCGTGCAAATGGCTCACTTCAGACGGCCATCGGAAATTCACTCATGGGGGTGAAGAATGCGGTGCAACCCGCCCTTCCCAGTCAGAGCCCGACCAATGCAACTAACGGAACCCGGGTCGTGAATGGACAATCTGCGGCTGAATCGGGCGCGATATTGGCCTTGTTACCTATGAATGGCACTTTTGAAAGGAAGCAGATCAGTCTGCCTTTCTACCCGGAAGTCCTACGCATTGGGAGGCAGACGAATGCCAAGACCATGCCAACTCCTGTGAATGGTTATTTTGATTCCAAAGTCTTGTCACGGCAACATGCAGAAGTTTGGGCCGATCGGAATGGAAAGGTCTGGATTCGGGATGTGAAATCATCCAACGGGACATTTGTGAACGGACAGCGACTCTCCCTGGAAAATCGCGAATCTGACCCGCACGAACTTCGGCAGCATGACACCCTAGAGCTGGGGATTGATATTGTGAGTGAGGATCAGAAGACCATTGTCCACCACAAAGTATCTGCCAAGGTGGAATACGTCGGTCTTCCTGGAGCCTCCAACAACGTTCTTGACCTCAGCTTTGGTGACCTCGATCCATCACATGGGGGTGCACTGCTGCCGTCGCCCGTGAGTTCACCTATGATGCATTCACGCAGTCGCTCTGGCGGCTCGGCAACCGGTGGACGCCTATCGGCCCCAGCTAGTGTTGCGGGAAGTCAGATGAGCTCCGTGGCCCAACAACGACAAATGAATTTCTGGGGGGCGCCGTTGAATATCGAACAGCTGGTCAAAACGCTCACAGTAAGTAAGGCGCAGATTAATCTGTCATATCTACTAACGAATCATAGTCTGAAATGCGCACAGCCAAGCAGCAGGCAGAAGAACTCGAGCAAGCAGGCTCATTTTTAAACTCAATCTTGACCCCAGGAGGCGAACCTCCCAAGCTTCAACCGCAGGCGAAAGAAACGGCTGCTCAGAAACAATCCAATGGGCGGTCCAAGGCATCAAAGTTGGACCATGCCGCCCGCTTCGCCGACCCACCTGCACCACCACCGCAGCAGCCTTTACCTGAGAAGCCTGACAGCTCCAAAGCGAGTCCAGTCACAACGTCATTTACAAATCTTCTGAAAAGAAGTGATACCGCCAGGCCGCCCAACAGCTCTACTCAGTCCCCAACAAACCCTCCAAACAGTCAGATGTTAGCTTTGATTGAAGCGCTGTCGATTGCCAAGAAAGAACTTGATTCTCAAGGAGCAAGAGTTAAACAGTTGGAAGATATGCTCAAACAGGAGCGCTCAGCAAGAGAGGACGCTGAAGAGCGAGCCCGCAGGCTGGAGCACACCACTGCGGCCCGACCCGTGTCGGTGGTGCAGGAACAGCCGGAACCCGTTGTAGAGACGGGGCTTGCCATGACTCCGGTCAATCAATCTGAAGAGCGCGAGAGGAGCGATGAAGCCGAGGACAGGACCAAAAGTCTCGAACAAAATCTAGAACAAGTCTTGGGAGAGATGCAAAGACTGAAAACAGACATGGACAACTTCCAACGACGTGCCGAGACCGCGGAAGCGGACGCGACGAATGCGAGAAAGAGTCTCGCGGAGATGATCAACAAACTCCGGGAAGAAAATGGGAAAGAAGAGGCGTCTCCTAACAAATCCCGGGATCGACGCCTTCTGTCGGAGAAGGATGACGATGCCGTCGTGGTGGTCGCCGACGAAGCTGGATCCAACCTGACTTCCAAAGCGAAACGGCCATTACAGGGCAACGGCCACATTCGAGCGCCGAGGCTACCAGCTCATCTCGAGCGGGCGGTCGCTACTGTACTGAAGGACAGAAGTGGCCATGAGGATTCCCTCGCTCAGTCGGCGCCGTATGTCTCGATGCTAGGAGTGGTCCTGATAGGGGTTGGGCTGATGGCTTACCTTAATTCCTGGCAGAAGTCAGAAAGATGACAGGCCGGCATCTGGAAAGTTCTATTCGATGAAAATAATATTCACCGGGCTATTTCGCATGCAAGACAGCATGGGAGTCTTCGTCACTCGTTTTTTTCCGCACACATGGCATAAGGCGCAAGGTATTGGATTTGGATTTGGTGGTGTCGTTGCCCGCAACTGCGGCCGCGACACTGGGAGCATAAACAGCGTTTCTTTTTGCCTGGGAGGGCTGCCTTTCATGTGAGGCTTGCGAGGCGCAGCTACGGCTGGGAAATTTGAGGGTATTTCATTTGTCGACCCGAACGAGCAACGGGGGTTGATATTGGTTCACAGCAATCAATGTGGCAGGGCGTTTGTATATACGTCAAGGTAGGATTGTCAGCAGGGCGTGAGGCCAGCCATGGTCTATTCACGAGATGATGATGATACGAGAAGAAATGACAAGGTCCCAACCCTCTCGATGGGCATCTGGCTCTGGCCTTGGCTTGATGGCGGTATACTGTACACTGCACACTGCACACTGCTCTAGTATTGCCGCTCTCGTAATTCAAGCGGGCGAACCGCCAACAGCGATTACTACATGTACTCTGTACTCTGTACTCTGTATCTGTACCACTGTCTTGAAATCCCAAAGGTCAAGCTGGGGTCGCCCGGCTCCGCTGAGATATTTTTCCCTTCCTGTTGACTCGCTGGCTGGAAATGTGTCCGTTATCCGAGATCCGCCAGCGGAAGAGGGTGCGGATATCATAGGATCCAGTACGGAGTATCCGTACCCAGTGTACTCCGTACAGCGTAAATCCAGTGGTGGTGGCTTGGTCCAAATCGCTCTCCACGGCTGCACAGACCATCCATCCACATCAACACCAAGCTTCCGCCGAAGCATGACGCAAATTCACGCACGCTCATCTGGCCCTCTGCGAGGACATCTTGCCGGGCTGGATGAGTCAAGCAACATGTGTGGTCTTAATCCCCATCACGTCCTCCTCGGCACGGGGCACACATTCTCGCCCAAATACGACCAAGCCCTGGCCTCACTGTACGATACTCTGCTCTACTAACTGGCGCTGTTGCTGGACAGGGACGCTGGTCGACCAGGCCGATGTCTCCACACGCCGTCTTAACGCCGATATGGCAGAGGCAGCTTGGAACAGTGTGCAGAACATGCCGCATCAAGCGTCTTCGACCTCGTCTTGTGTCAGTCGGCGCCGTGCAGAAACGCCGGTACTTCACACCCGTCACCTCGAGCGAAGACGACTCGAAAGAGGGCGATGGTGACGGGAGAGAAAAGGTGGTCATCTTAGGAAGTGGTTGGGCAGGTTCGACACTCCGAGATCCGCCGCCTAGGCACAAGACACCCTGCTAACTACATACCGAACAGGATTCGTGCTATCCCGCCGACTCGATCCGGATAAATATCGCATAGTGGTGATTTCGCCGCGGTCCTACTTCGTGTTTACCCCTTTGCTCAACGACACTTGTGTCGGCACGTTGGAATTTCGGAACGTTCTCGAATCGGTGCGGAAGAGAAACAGGAGAGTGGAATACATCCAAGCATGGGCAGACGATATCAGCTTCGCCGACAAGACGGTCACGGTGGAATCATCCGTGCTGGATCCAGACGTGGGTCATGCGTTGACCGGCCCGCGCAAAACCAATAGCAGTGTCGAAAAGCCCACCGACAAGGCTCCTGGTCCTGGTCATGCTTCTGTCGAAGGATTCATCGATCAGAATGTACAGATGGGCGGGACGGGAAAGCAACAGGCTCCGACGTTCCCCGTTCGCTACGACAAATTGATCATTGCCGTGGGCACGTACAGTCAGACATTCAACACCAAAGGCGTGCGGGAAAACGCGTACTTTCTCAAGGACGTCGGAGATGCGGTGGCCATTCGACGGAGGATTTTGGAGCTGTTTGAACTGGCCAGGCTGCCCATCATCCCGGAAGACAAGAAACGGTTTCTGCTGCACTTCGCCATTGTGGGTGGCGGACCGACGGGCATGGAGTTTGCGGCGTGCCTGTCTGACTTGATCCGAGAAGACATTTCCCGCATCCACCCGGAGCTTCTCAAGTACATCCGCATCAGCCTCTACGATGTGGCACCCAAAGTGTTGCCCATGTTCGACGCGGCCCTGGCCGACTACGCGGTGAAGCAGTACCGACGACAGAACGTCGAGATCAAAACATCCCATCACGTGGAGGAACTGAGGAAAGGGTTCCCCAATGATGCAGAGGCGGCTCAGAACCAGGACGAACAGAGGCCGGGGCTGGTCTACACCATCCGCACGAAAGAGGAGGGGGATGTCGGCATTGGCATGTGCGTGTGGAGCACTGGGCTCATGGCCAACCCTTTCGTGGCGAAGGCTCTCAACCATGTGCTTCAATTCCCCGCCGAATCGGCCCAGATCACGCAGGGAGAGGTCGCCGACCCCTCGCAGCGCCAGTGGACGATCCAACGCGATCCCAAGTCGGGATCTATCCTAGTGGACGACCATTTTCGGGTCAATCTCAGCGCCCAGGCGGCCGAGGGCGAGACGGAAGAGACGGTTCCCCAGGCTTGCATGAAAGATGTCTTCGCCGTCGGCGACACCACGAAGCTCAAGACCGGCGCCCTCCCGGCGACGGCACAGGTGGCCAACCAGCAAGCGCTGTGGCTGGGCAAGGCGCTCAGTAAACACCCTGATCCCGAATCGTTTGCCCAGAGCGCGGGCTTCACGTTCAGGAATCTCGGGGTTTTCACGTACGTGGGCGGGGCCAAGGCAGTGTTGCAAGGGCCCAACACCGACCACGAAGGCATTGCCAAGGGCCTCAAGGGGTGGGTGGCATTTCTGCTCTGGCGCGGCGCCTACCTCACCATGACGCTGAGTTGGAGGAACAAGTTCCTAGTGCCGATGCAGTGGTTGGCGGTGAAACTGTTTGGGCGGGACATATCGAGGTTCTAGGTTGCTGGATCTATAATGTCGCGAGGGAGATACGTGGCAGGTGTCCGGGCGAGGGAGATACCTAGGTAAGGGAGATCTAGGCGAGGGAGTATACAGTACTTATGTACATATTCTAAATAACGTCCACATCCACGTCCACGCCCGTCTAGGGCGATTCTCGACTCTAGCTCTCGACTTCTCATATTGGTACCACGTCTCCCTCAGTCTCCCCGAGACAAGAGACCTCGGCTACTGGTGATGCTTTATGCTATCTATGGCTCCCTGTTGAGAAATGAGGAATGAGGAATGAGAATATCCAGAGTATCGCTCTGAGACCGAGACCAGAGGACAGCGCTACACATAGCCAGTTATTTCAACCACCTAAAGTGAGGTATGTATGGTACGTAGGTTGCCATCTCAATCCATCCACGAATGGTGTTATGTTATGTTATGTTATTTATATGCGTAAGGAAACTGAACCTCAACTTCTTAGACGACCAGACCAGACCAGGACCAGGGCATAGATAAGATAGAACCAGGGACAGGGACAGGGACAGGATAGGATAGGATGGATTAGGTACGGTACGTTGTCCGATGGAAGTTGGCCCGTATCGGCGGGGTAAGTGAATACACGAAGATAGATAGGTAGATAGACGAACGAGGGAGGGTCTTGGATATCGCTTGCCTGGCTGGTCTGCTGGCATGGTGGCATGGTGGCATGGTGGCACGCATGTCAGCATTGCCTGGTGTTGCCATTAGTAAGGAGTGGAGGGGAGGGGAAGACTGTAGATACTAGATTGTAGATTGTGAGTTCGTGGAGAAGGGCCCAAATCCACCCAAAGGGCAACCTACGACGAGGCTTGGGCTCTTTCTTGATTCTGATGTCTTCGATAGCTCTACTCCGTACTCTGCTCTATACTCCGTGACAGCTGCTATAGTACTACCTTAGGTAGTACCTACGATTCGATTCAACTTCAAATTCCCGAGAAAAGCCCATGCATTCTCCCACTTCTAATCTTTACTTTATACTATAGGTATCATAGCATACCACCCCATAGACTGGACACAGAGTCACTGGGTACTACTACCTACCGTATGTACTAGGTATCCGTCCAACTCACCCCAGAGATACCTACTACCTATTACCTACCTACCTACCTGGCCTGATATTCTACCTACCTACCTGCCCGGTATTTATCTGTTCCTTCGAAGCTGTGGAGTGGGTCTACGAATACCGTACAATTCCACATCCAGGAATCTCGGCTCCTTTGGACAGTTGATGTACGGATACTGTATCGATATCTGATCGGCCATAAATACTTGGAAGGTCAGATTCAGATCCAGATCAAGAGACACCAATCTCGACGGTTACAGTTACGGTTACGGTTACATCACAATCACAGTCCAATCCCATCACAGTGCTGACATCGACACAACCACAGTGCTGAGATCGATACAACCACAGTGCTGAGATCAACGCACCACAGTGCTGAGATCGAAACAACCACAGTCCTGAAATCAACACAATCACAGTCCTGACATCGATACAATACACGGTCATACCAGCCACCTCATCATGGGCTGGGAAGAAATCGCCGCCGACAAGAAACAGCGCATCGAAAAGTCCATTCCGGTAGAATGGCGCGTCGACGTGGCCGCGCTGTGTCCGAACGACTCGTTCATGGACTTGCCGGCCAAGAGCGGTCTCTTGTCGCCCGACGAACTGGCAATCACTGACTCGTCGGCCGTGGATCTCGTGGCAAAGCTCGCCAGCGGCCAGCTGAAGTCGGTGGATGTGACGTTGGCGTTTTGCAAAAGGGCGGCGCTGGCCCATCAGGCGGTTCGTATATACTGTTTACCTTGATGCTGTTTCACCTTGAATTTGAACTTGTTGTTACCTTGATATGAGTGAGAGAGGGTGTGTGGATGTTTCTCTCTCTCTCTCTCTCTCTCTCTCTCTCTCTCTCTCTCTCTCTCTCTCTCTCTCTCTCTCTGTGTTTGTGTGTGTGCCAAACCAGACGAATACATTCTGATCTGTCCAAACTAGGTCAATTGTGCATTGGAGTTCTTCCCCGAACTTGCTCTGGCCCAGGCGAAGGAGCTGGACGACTACTACCAGAAACACAAGGCGCCCGTAGGCCCGCTTCACGGCTTGCCCATCTCGCTCAAGGACCAGCTTCGAGTCAAGGGCCTCGAGACGTCCATGGGATACGTCGCGTGGCTGGGGAAATACGCCAAAGAAGACTCGGTATTAACAGCGTTGCTGCGCAAGGCTGGCGCCGTCTTCTATGTCAAGACAAGCGTGCCGCAGAGCCTGATGGTCTGTGAGACCGTCAACAATGTCATCGGGCGCACCCTCAACCCGCGGAACAAGAACTGGTCTTGTGGAGGCAGCTCCGGTGGCGAAGGAGCCATTGTCGCCTTCCGGGGCGGTGTCATCGGCGTCGGCACGGATATCGGTGCGATGCTCTCTTCCTCCCTCTCATGTCCCAGCACAACCGCACAGCTTTCCTTTCTTCCGCTAGCTGGGTGGCCGCAGGCTAACGTGTTCATCCTGTCGTCCTAGGTGGCTCGATCCGCGTCCCGTCCGCATTCAACTTCCTCTATGGCATCCGTCCCAGCCATGGACGCATGCCGTATGCAAAGATGGTGAATAGCATGGAAGGACAGGAGACCGTCCATAGTGTAGTCGGGCCCCTCGCTCACTCGGTTGACGGTAAGCTGCTGTACAGACACCAGGCACCTAACTCAAATGCAGCTTAGAACAAACAGTCTAATTGGCTGACATTCCTCTACTGTTTCTTGTGTGCGCCATGGTCATGACTTGCTGACATCTTTCCAGACCTGAAGCTGTTCGTCACTTCGGTCCTCAAACAGGAACCCTGGGAGTACGACTCCAAGGTCATTCCATTGCCGTGGAGACAGGGTGAGGAGGACATTGTCAAGTCCAAGTTGCAGAGTGGAGGTGGAGGACTGACTCTGGGCTTCTACAACTGCGACGGAAATGTGAAGTCGCCTCTTTAGTCCCCCTAGCGCACCGTTGACGCTTACGTCGTGCACAGGTCCTCCCTCATCCTCCAATCTTGCGTGGAGTCGAAACGGTGGTTTCGACCTTGAAAGACAACGGCCACACCATTGTGCCATGGCAGCCGTACAAGCACGATTTTGCGGTAAACCTGATTGGCAAGATCTATGCTGGTGATGGTGGCCAGGTAAGTCAACTTCTTGCCCATCAGATATCTTCTGATCATCACGCAAACAAGGTGACGGGAAAAAACTCACCTCTTTCTACTAGGACATCTTCTCGGTCTTGAGGGAGTCTGGAGAGCCCGCCATCCCTAACATCCAAGACCTTGTCGACCCCTCACTGCCGAGGCTGGACATGAATGAGATCTGGGAGCTGCAGCGCCAGAAATGGGCATATCAATGCGAGTATCTGGAGCAGTGGCGGCTCAGGGAGGCAGAGCTCGGCAGGGAGATTGACGCCTTCATTGCTCCTATGACCGCAACGGCGGCCATTCGTCACAACCAGTTCAGGTACTATGGCTATGCCAGTGCCATCAATCTCCTTGACTGGACCAGCGTCGTTGTACCCGTGACATTTGCGGATAAAGCGGTGGACAAGAAGCAGACGGACTTCAAGCCATTGACTGAAATCGATGGAGTTGTTCAGGCTGAATGTGAGTCATGTCTGGATCCTATCTCGCCTTTGCTCCTGTCGTTCCCTGGCAGCCACTGACTCGAGATCAACCCTAGATGACCCTGAGGCGTATCACGGCGCTCCAGTCGCGGTGCAGATCGTGGGCAAGAGGCTGACCGAAGAGAAGACTTTGGCTATCGCAAAGGAGATTGGGCGGTTGCTTGGAAATGAGGTGACGCCGTAGTAGAGAGCGAGGCTGTGGACACTGGATATGGTATCCGTATTCTGTAGGGTGATGTCCATATTGGCTCTAGCGCCAGAACTCACGTGACAGGCCCGGGACGGGCCCGGAGGTAGCGGAGATTCCGAGCTCGAGAGGGCGCGGTACGGAGTAGTAACAGATATCCCCTTCCAGCACGCTCATCCATGCAGATTATTGCTTCATGCTCCATACAGAGGCTACTGCTACTAGGGAGGCATGCACAGCACACTCCCGCACAGCAAGAAAAGGTACAATGCTCGACGAGTAGCCAGTCACCCAGTCACCCATCATCTCCGTACTTGTCCGCGACTCACTGTCCACTGTCCCCTCCCACTCACCTCTCGTCAGTCGTCACCCTGCACCGGCAGCAATTTCAAGATCGACACCAACCAGATAGCTGTGGCAGAGCAGAACCTCGACAGAGAGCTCGGTCCTCCCCTGCGATTAGAGCCGTGTTTGCGCCGTCCAGTCTACATCTACATTTGAAGAAACGCGTCATGCTCGACTGGACCAGAATGTCGCGACACATTTCATAGCAAGACTCACCCGCCCGCCGCATGACGGCGCGATCGACTCCTCCACCCGCGCATCAGCCGCCATGAGCTCTCTCCTTCATCCCATCCATAGCGCGGGCCAAAAGTGTCGTCCCAAGCATCAAGTGCTCGTGTTGAAATGTTACCCAAAATACCAGAAAACCGTGCAGGAAGTCAAGCCCAACTCCTCCGAACTCAGCTATCTTCTGTACTATGCGAGTACGCGCCGGCACAAGCTCCAGAAAGTGGGCACGTTCCTCGAGAAGAAGAATGCAAGTGATGTCTGGAAAGGGAGACTCGGGTACGATCCGTGACACTCTATACCGGTGTTCTCGCGCTCTGCTAATCCAATCGCACTCAGAAATGTCCAGGTCACTCTCCAAATCCTCAGTGCCATCATCGAGAAGGCGCCCCGCGACCTCTCCCTCTACTCTCGATCCGTCCTGACCATTCTGGACTCCATCCTGCGTTCCAAGGACGTGAACATGGTGGAAGAGACCATACCGACCTTTGAAGCCTATTGCAAACATGTCGATGCTGCCGCCTTCAATGCGGACCAACAACGCGCACAACAATACTTGTCTATCCTACAGCTGTACGCCAGTTATGCTGCCAAGTCCAGGCCTGTCGATAGGAAGGCCGGCGACTCGATTCCCCTCTCGTTGAGGTGGCGCACCATTGGCTTACGAGCTATTCGAGCGGTCGTGGCGTCGGAGGCGCTCGCCACTGAATCCCCTCGACAGCTCAGTCTGGTCGTGCCTGTCATCCTGGAAAACATGTCGCTCGACAAAGAGAACATTTTGGCTACGCTGCAGCAACGGGCAACCACGAGCGAGAAGCTGGACGATGAGCTCGCTAGACGACGGCGGACAAGTCTCACGACCGTCGCCACCGTGGATACGGCCGATGGTGACCCCGCCACGGCCGTTGAAACTACCGCGGGAGCGGACAAAGTCGCTGAAGAGGAGGTTAGGGCTCTGGCTCTGAGATGTCTGAAGCAGATATTCTCAGTCGGGCTCGGGAGCACCACAGGTCAGACTCGCTTGGCTACCGCCCTCACTTTGAAATTTATCGCTTCCAAAAGCCCGCCTCAGCCGGCCCCGGACACGGAAGGCCAAACCACATGGGCTACCTCCTTGTTTGAGACCATCACGCGATGGACACCTGTGCAGGACCGATTTATCATTGTCCTGACCGCGATGGAAACCCTCGTCCGCAGCCCTATCACGGAAGGCTCGCTTGAGAAACAGTTGGTCCTTGCCAGCATGATCGACTGGCTTCTGAGTTCGAATGTGAACCTGATTGGGCTGAGTGTTATGGACGTTCTACTGGGACTCATCCACCATATCTTGCTTCTGCTCCAGCTCGGCGGATCCAACCCGCGTGTCATCCCACCGGAGCGCAACGACACAATCGGAATCTATCGCGAGGTCAAAGAGGCGTTCGAGCCCGGTACGGAGCTCACCGAGACCGAAATGAGCCGCATCACCTCCGTGTCTCTACTCACAGCATCACCGGTACGACAAGAGTTGTTGCTGAGGCTTCAAGATTGTATTGCCTCTCTCTCCAACCACATTTATTACACCGACCAAATCACCGACATGCTCACAGCCATTCTGGCCCGGTTGAAGCCTTCCCATCAATCGGACGTCCCAACTTCAGCGGCCGCCGTCAACGATCCCGTAGCTGCAGCGAAGGCGATCGCCGATTCAGCAAGCATCCGTGACGATCCAAACACACCCACATTCTTTTCATTCCACACCGCGAGACTCACGGCAATGCAGGTGATCAAGAAAATCCTGCTCCGTGCCAACAGCAGACACAGCACCACAAGTGGTGCTATTGAAGCACGCTCTCGTGTGGGAGTCCAGGTGTGGGAGGGGACTCAATGGCTTCTCAAAGACGAAGAAAAACCCGTCAGAATTGCCTACGTCGATGCCCTTCTGACCTGGCTCAAGTTCGAGACCAACAAAATCGACATGTTTCTACCCAGGGACGGCTCCCGGAAGCATTCACAGAGTAAGAAGAGCGCCCAGCCGCCGGGCGAGGTCAACTTGGCCCGACGAGCTGTCTCTGGTGCATCTCGCCGAGAGCCCAAGCCGGCACGGTCAAGCTTTCTTGCCCTGCTGCATCTCGCCATCTACGATGGCATCTTGGACGACGTCGAAGATGAGTCCAACATTCTCCTGCTATACCTGTTGTTGACGAAGCTGGTCGAGCGTCTCGGGGTCAATGCAATTCGGAGTGGATTGCCGATGATCCTCAAGCTTCAGGAAACGGCGCTGAATGTGGAGGTGCCCTCTACAACCGGAAGGGTCAATGTTGCAACTGTGGTTCACGGCTACCTCTGGACCATCACTGACAAGTTTGATTTTGAAACGAGTGCTGTCGGTCATGAAATCAATGCCGAGGTTTCTCGAAGAAAGCGATTCGGCGTGTGGTTTGACAAGATCAAATTCCCCCCCTTATCCATTGCAGAGATTTGCAAATTGCCCAAGGTGAGCGAGAAAGCAGCAGAATATGACGAAGAAGCCGTGCAAACCCTCAAACCTTTCTTGTCGGTGTCGGCGTTGGTCGACGAAATTGCAGTCTCGTATGACAATTCCCTTCTCACTCCACCAGCCTCTGCACCTTCTTCACCTGGCCGAGTCTTTTCCGTCCCTACGCTGGGCTTTGGCTACGGGTACGGCATCGCACCCGCACTCAAGCCATCGAAAGAAGCCCGGGTTCCAGCCAAGGTCAAGGATGAGATGAAGGTCAGCTGGAGCAGAGATGCGTGTATAGCTGCAATCGAAAAGGAAAGCGCCACCTCCCTGACGGGTTCGCGGACCGGCGCCTCTTCACTCCCCAGGAATCATCTTAGCATCAACGGCCTTCGCAAGCAGGGTTCGGCGAGTGGCCAAGAGTCTCCCGTAACTGCCAACGGCCACACAACACCTCCATTCGGGCTGGTCAGCGGCTTAGGGAGCCTGACAAGGGTCCGGAGACCTAGTGCCAATGGGTCGCCGGCAAGAGAGCCGACGACATCCAGCCGAGATTCTACCATGAGAGTGAGTGATCTCAAGAGAGTGCTCTCTGGCCATGTGGGCGTCCGACCACGAAGTCCACTTCGAAGAGCAGCGGCAGGATCTCGAACAAGCACGACGAGCAGCGGCACTAGTAGCATGGTGAGCTGGGATGAGGCTGATGACCGTAGTTCTTCGGTCCTAGATTTTCGATCAAGGAACACTCGCCCGCAGACTTCCGAATCCAATCAAGCTCGTGCCTCAGCGGGAACAGAGAACACCGATAATGAAAAGACAGATCCGCCAGGTGTCACCGCGTATCATCAGGTTACCACCGACATTCCTCCGGTGCCTAAAATTCCTTCAGCACTCAACCTCCCTGGGACCTGGCCGCGGGATGCTTCGCCCGCCCGACCTGCAGGCCGCGCTGCAGCAAAGACCTCTTCGGCGGGACTGGAGGACGGCGGAAGCCCACAATCACAAGAAACGACAAGCAGCGCACGGTCGCCTCTATCTGGACAGGAAAAGCACGATCGGAGGAATTCGCGGCCCACCAGCAGGAGGAGTCTTGCCGCAGCGTCGTATTCTACCAGGGAAAAGTTTGACATGGATTCCTTGTTGGCTGGAATCCTCTCCGGAGCTGTAGCCGGAGCCGGAGCCGGAGAGACGGATAAAGAAAATAGCGGGAGTCGCTTGATTCGGCCACCTTATTGATGCCATGGTTGGCTTGCCTCGCTTTCGCACTCGGACACTGGTCTGATTTCTCCTGTGCAAGGTACGGCCATGGCCGACTGTACATTACTGGCGTGACAGAGTCTTGGGAATGTGTGCCAGGCGTTTGGGCATGCTCACCTTTACGTACCTAACGCAGCTAGCATGGTTCTGGTTTGGTGGCTTCTGGCTTTACTTTTGTTAGCGTCTGCCCATGGCGGATGGCATAACGTAGTTGACGCTGTTTTGACATTGCTTTCCCCAGACTATTTTGGGGCTTCAAGGCCTGAATTGAGCGGAATCTGCGTGGTGTTTCTATTGTACTTTAGCTACGCCGACAGTTAGATTCTGATGAGAATGGCAGGAAGGCTGAAGGGAGATTCCACAATTGTATGTGTATGTGTATAGTATGGATCTTGATTCACCTATCTTGGGTATTTTGTTTCTCCGAAGCTTGTCCACGACCAGGCACAATCCGTGTCGTGTTGTATGCTCTAGGTAAGGTACTAGGTATGTGGTGGTGGTGGTGGTATGTGGGATGTATGTAAGTACCTCCCAGGTCGACAAGGTTGAAAACAGGCTTGTGTACGCACGCACGGCACGTGTCTCGCCTCAACCATCTATATCTTCTGGAAGCATGGTAGCACGGTAGCACGTTGGCACGTTGGCATGTGGGCATGTTAGCATGGTGTTGCGTTGAATCTGCAGAACTTGTCTTGTATCACCAAGTGACAGTATTCAGGACGGTTGAGTCCAGATACATATGATATTGGATCGGACGGACCGGACAGTATTGAATAAGGCAAGGTGAGGCAAGGCAAGGCAAGGCCGTCCGTCGTATACTATCAAGAGTAGAGTCCGATGTGGGTGGGCGAGCATGTCTCCTGAGAAGACGTCTTTAGACTCCGCAGGGAGAGTGTAGCTACTGTAGCCACTGTAGCCACCTAATTAGTAGATACCTAGGTAGCTAGGTACCTGAAGTGTACTCGGAGCCTTGGGAGGATGAATGTTCGAACTTTAGAGCCTGCGAGGATGAGAATGAGGATGAGTGTTCAAGCATTAGAATGTCAAAGGTTGAAATATTCCATGTTCCATGTTCGCTATCAAAGGGGTATGGGGGGCCCAGACTATCCGTATATAGGTGTGCCTACCTATCGTGCCTGTACCATACCAGCCTTCTGGTTGAACAAGGCTGGGAATGCCTACCTAAGGTACATAAGTTAGTGCCTACCTTGAGTTTGATATGGAAATGGTGGATTGACTTGACTTGACTTGACTTGTCTTTTCTATTTCATTTCTATCTCTGTCTCTGCCTCTCTCTGCCCCTGTCTCTCTCTGTCTCTGCCTCTTTCTCTGTATTTATCTCCGTCTCCGTCTCTGCCTCTGCCTCTGCCTCTCTCTGTCCCTGTCTCTCTCCGCCTCCTTTTCTTCTTATTTGTCGAATTGAGTTCCTTTTCTTCTCATTCGTCGAATAGAGTTGTGGTAGACCCGCTCTCCGCCGCTGCTGGAGCTAGATAAGCTGTGATAGTGAGGCATTGTTTCGGGCTTGGGCTTGGTGGTGAAGTGGTGTTAGAGTAGAGGATGTGTTGGCAGGGGTCGGCAACAGCCAGTATCAGGGGTTAGAATGTACCTCTGTGTGCTTGGAAGCAACCTTACAGCCGGACCGAAGGATATTATATGTAGACAGGTTGCCAGAAGCAGGATGCTTGGTGACCAGGTCTAGAAGCTAGAAGCAAGCAGAGCAGTCAAGAGCGGGAGGCTTCCTGGATCTCAATCACAAAGCTGGCTTCCCCCCCGAAATAATCCATATATTTTGAAAGTCCGACATTATTCCTCAACGCAAAGACCCCCATGTGAAAAGGGGAGTCTAGTAGTGAAGTAAAGGGCCGTTGGCTCAGTGGTAGCGGTGAACCTGTTTAACAGGAACTCCTCTAACACCACAACACAATGCTAGACTCTCTAATTCACTGGGCGAGAACGATCGAGTTCAATCCTCACCCGATACCCGACCGGCCTTTATTGTCACCAATACCTGACCTACCTGCCTTTATTATCTTCTGCTGTCAACCGCCTCGAGGTTGCTGAGACCGTAAAAAACCTAGGAATCTAGAGTTTCACTTCCCAGGACCCCCGCTAGGGGTTCCTGGAAAAAGTTTTTGTCGGTTGGATTGCTCAAGCCTGGGCCCAATTTCATGTGGTCTTTTTTGGTTGTTGTCGTGGTGTGGAAGGTGCGTTGATCTCAGGGCATATTCTGCGTCAACATTGGAATCAGCCCCCACCTCGAGGGGTTTCTGGAAAAAGTTTTTGTCGGTTTGAATTGCTCAAGCCTAAGTTTTTGTTATTTGGATTTCTCAAGCCTAGCCTTGGGGTCATGTGGTTTTTGGGGTTGTTGTCATGACCTGCCTTTATTATCACTTCTGCTGTCTTCCTCCTTGGGTCATGTGGTCTTTTTGTTATTGTCATGGTGTGAAAGGTAGGTCGATCTTGGAGCATATTCCGTGTCAACATTAGAATCAGGGGCATATTTTGTGTCAAAATTAGAACCAGCGGGCCGGGAAGATCCTCCTAGAAGCAATATGATCGTGGGAGGGATCTTGACTGTTGGTATGTCTGGAGAGATGGACTGGTCACTGAGTTGACTTTCGATTTCCGGGTAGGGGGACTGTGGTTAGTATCTTAGAGTAGATAACCCCTTAACGGTCTACACTACCGGTATTATGCTCAAGGCTGCAGGGCCTTGGTCGCATGTCTTGTTCCTTGGGACCGTAAATCAGCCCGTTTGGTATGTATCTCATCTGAACAACACATGGAGGTGGTTGGGATCGAAAGATCTGATTCATATCAGCTGATTGGATATATTGCACAGTATTTATCTTTCTTCCGGAAAAGCCCTATTTCCATGGATGGATTTGGTCTCCCAATTCTCTACCTTCAACCGTAGGCCGATTCTGGTCATTGTGGATGTTGGAAGAGTACATCGGCTCATCTCATCTCTTCTGAGTAGAACAACTGTCGCTGATGAGTCCAGTCGCGGCTGGGCTGTAAAAAGAACACAGGAGCAAGAAGGCAAATGCAACGTGAAGGTTGAAGCGAACAGACTGTTGTCGTCTAGAGCCTCTGTTAAAGCGGCATGCGACTGCTGTGGAGAGTAGAGGCGACCATTCCTGTCGGGTTATTAAAGCGGCATTTGATTTTGACGGACGAGAACATATCGAGATCATCCCATCTTCCTCTTGTTATTGTACTGTACTCTGAAAAGGCTCTGGTGAGAGCATGGTCAAATTGCACCCATAATGAGTGAGGCTTTGGATCAGCCATTATATGACACACGACACTCGACACTCCGAATTTCTGTCTTCCTAGCCCCAACCTCTTCTCAAAGTGGGATCCCCTCAAAGTCGGGTGGCAGATCCAGCGAATTGCTAATTACTTCCAAATCCAGAGTCGAACCCTGCTACCATGACACCATCATCTGGGACGTCCTTGGTAAACCCTATCAAGGCATCGTCTCTCCTGAAACTCGAAGGAGAAGGATATTTGGATCAACACCTAACCACTTCCACACCATTGAGTGTAAGAAGTCGCGGTTTTCGCACAGCCGGCCTGGATGATCGGTTGGCGGCCATCTGGAGTGGTGGCAGAGTGGTGGGTATCGGCACGGCTGATCTGAAGGAGGAGGATGTTGGGCAGGAAAAGGTAACCGGAACAATGCCGATTCCTCCTCTCCACCTTCGATTATATCTGGTGACTTCGTGGGAGACAAAGGGTGGACAACTGACCTGTTACAACGTATAGACCTTGTTAACGCTACATCATATTGCCTCCGCCCTTCTCAAACATCACACCCAGTCTCAATTTGCAAACCAGCCACCCCTTCCTCTGAGGGCGATACCTCCCGGGTCACCATCGCCGCCCACCATCTATGCAGTGGTGCCTCACACGTACCAAACTATTCCTCTTTTGCATGCTCTATTGGCCGAGAAACTGTCCGACTCAGTAGCCGCGCTCGAGCTTCTGAAGTATGTACGCTTGCTGCAGTATTTTGATCTCGCCGGGCTAGCCGAGAGTCTGGCTGAGGTTAGTGAAGGGATATTTCGACGGATCCAGAGCGACAAGCAAAGTCGTGACAAAACGGTCCGAGATATTGTATTGATCCAGGGACATCAAAATGCAGTATCTACCATCCATCGACGGAGCGGACTTGTACAGGCGAATGCACTTCTTTCTAGTCTGGTGCGAAACATCACCCAGATTTCGCGCATGTCTCGAGATGTCCTCGTCCTTGTAGAAGCCGCTGTGGAGCCTGGATTACAAGCTGGCGAGGAAGCAAGACAAGACATGACCAGATCCAAAAGATATCTTGCTGGTATAGAACTTGACTCTGCATTTGCCAGTCTCCACGGGGAGTGTCTGAGGTTAGTCTGCGGAAGTGAGACGTTGTCAAGGACACTGGATGTGGCGTTTGACACCATGGTCGTGGTGCATGATGGGTTTGGAAGAGTAATTGACGAGGTCCGAGGCCACGGCAAATCCGAGCGACGTATTGTCGAGGTGGTGAAGGACAGATTGGGCGACATGACGGGGAGCTGGGGCTTGTGGACCTTTGGCAGTCCATGAACGACGCTCAGGGAGCAAAGCACATGTTTCACCAGTCAATCATCGCCTCTACCACCTGCAGCCATCACATGGTCTTTGGACAGCGACTGCCGACTACAATCAGGTAGCCTTGCTCCTGCGGTTCTGTCGTGCAGTGGTTCCTTCCACGACCAAGGGAGGTGTTGCATCCCAGCATCAAAAGCATTGCAGGCCAAAGTCACCATCTTCGCCATCCATACGGTATAAGCATGCATCATGGAACTACTCTTTTGGTGTTATGTTCTTTATTTTGTATCAAACACCGTTTTAGGCGTACTGGATCAAGGCGCCGTCGACCTGAGCTATGACTACTTTCGCGTTTCAACTCGATCCGGCGTCCCAGCCATGCACGCAGCATTATTGCCGCCCTCCGGGAAAGTGGTTTTCCTCGACAAGGTGGAAAACTTTACTGAACTGCGTCTACCCAACCGGCGCCTGGCATATTCGTCACTTTACGATCCCAGAACGCATGAATTGAGCCCTTTGGCAGTGGAGTCAAATGCCTTCTGCTGCGGTGGCACCTTCCTCGCCGACGGAAGACTGGTGACGCTCGGAGGAAATGGACCCTTGACTTGGCTCGATCCGACGGTTCAGGACGGCTTTGACGCCATCCGCTACATCGGAATGGAGAATGGCGACTATGGATGGGACGAACCGGGGAACAAATTAGCCTCGAAGAGATGGTATCCTTCGGCACAGACCATGGCGGATGGCAGAGTCTTTGTCGCGGCCGGCAGCCTGAATGCGTTGGACGTGCTTAACTTCAGCAATAACAACCCCACGTACGAGATACTGGATGCGAACGGGGTCAGCAATGGCCACAACATACCCATGGATATCTTGGTCGAGAATATGCCGTACTAGATGTACCCGTTCCTGCACCTCTTACCCAACGGCTCGCTCTTCATTTTCGCCGACAGGTCCTCCGAGATCTTTGACGTCAGTGGCAACCGCACTGTCAAGACGATGCCTATGATGCCTGGCATGCACAGGACCTATCCCAATACTGGTGGCAGTGTGATGCTCCCGTTGCGGAAAGAGAATCGATACGAGGCGGAAATCATGATCTGCGGCGGAGGATCGGTTCAGGAGCACGATAGCCTGTGCGATGCCTCCTGTGGGAGGCTGAAGCCCACTAGCCAGACTCCAACGTGGGAAATGACTACCATGCCGGAGCCTCGGGGAATGGTCGAAGGGCTTCTTCTTCTTGATGGGAACATCCTTTGGATCAATGGCTGTCAGAGAGGATCACAAGGGTTTGGGTTGGCGACTGCTCCGGCGCTGGAGGCTTTGATCTACAACCCGAGAACGAATGAATGGGCAGTTTCGGGAAGGACAAGGATCGCCAGGTTGTACCATTCTGTCGCGATGATGCTGCTGGATGGTACGGTGCTCATTGCCGGGAGCAATCCAAACGAACAACCACTGTTGGAAAGTGAGGTCGACGTCCACGACCAGTCTAGAGCATTCCCTACCGAGTTCAGGGTGGAGATCTACACGCCTGCGTATCTGAGAGGAGCGTACCCTTCAAGAAGACCGACCGATATACGACTGTCGACATTGGAACTTGACATGAAGACCAGGTTCTCTGTCGAGTTTGACCTTGAGAACCAGACCTTGTCACATTTGGATATCATCCTGTATGCGGGTGGGTTCATCACACATTCTCTGCACATGGGCCAGGTGATGGTCTACCTGGACCATAGTGGCTGGGGGGATGTTGGAGAGGGCCGGAAGAGGGTCGAAGTCGATATGCCTGGCGTCATCCAACTTGCCCCGGGGCCTTACGTGGTGTATGTTGTTGCCAATGGAGTTCCAGGGGTGGGTCAATTTGTTACCCTGAAAGTGTGAGGTTGTGTGCTTGTGAACCAGTCTTGAACCAGTCTTGAACCAGTCTTGAACCAGTCTTGAACCAGCCTTGAACCAGCCTTGAACCAGTCATGCATGTGACATGGATGGAGTGTTAGTAGGACAAAGCAGTATCACCGACGCATGTCTTCAGGTAGTGATTGCTTAGCTTCTACAATGTTATGGTGTTGTGCCTGTCGAGGGAGGGTTGCCCACTGGGCAAAGTATTCCCAACCTTGGCATTTTTCCAACCACGCTGGTGTATTCAGTAAGGAGTTCTCAGGCCCCTCAACGAGGAGCCTTTCATCATTTGATAGAGGTCAGTCACCTGAATTGTTTCGTTGAAAGTTGTCACCTTGGAGTAGGAGGAGGAGTGGGTTGGGTGAGTATGTATGATCCGCCGAATTTGATATACTGTGGACCATTTCACATTGACCGCAGCTGCACGTCGCAACAGGACTCCGTAGGGACTGGTTCTGTACTCGGACCTCACGACTGTTTGTAGTGAGTGTTGACTATTGAATGGCAGAAGACGCGCCCGCAGCAGCAGCATCGTCGTCACGGGCGGGCGCCGGGCCATCTGGCTCGGAGGACAAGTCACCAGCACCAGCACCAGCACCAGATTCCACCATGCAAACCAGTCCCAGGCTCGCGTCGAATCCAGCAGCAAAGACAAACAAAAACTTGAACGAGGCTCCTGTCGGAACCGATACTAATACTACGATGGATATGTCGACTTCGACTTCTACTTCGACTTCGGTACCCGTACCACTCGAGTCGTCTCTTCGAACCACCGCGGTCCATCCCTCCATTCCGTCTCTCAAAATGCCTGCCTCGGCCCTGACCGACCAGCCCAACATACATCCTGTGACGCTGCAGCCGTTCAGTGCGGCCGAGTTGGAGAAATATGGATACGAGAAACTGCGAGAACAGGTGGTTGCGGGGGCGAAGGGGGGTAGCGGCACAGGGGGTGGTGGTGGTGGTGGTGGCAGCAGCAGCAGCACAGGAGCTGGGAGTGGTGGTGGTGGTAATGTTGGTGATAGCACTGCAACTTCGAAACAAACACAAGAAATTCACCGCATTCGAGACGAAACCGCCGAGTTGTTGAGGCAGAAACTCCAGGACAGAGAGGCCAAAATCCGCCAGATTGAGCGGGAGATGGCGGAGAAGGAAAAAACCCGCGAGGTGGAGAGGAAGGTGTTTCAGAAGAAATTTGGGGCTGGGAAGGATTTGTGATGAAGGACAGCAACAGCACAGCAGGACACCAGCACACCAGCACAGGAAGGTCATGGTGATACAGTAGGAAGGCAGGCGACTCGATTTGTGTCTTGAGGTGGTTGATTGAGACTACGAATCCTCTCCCTTGTTGAGGTGGTTGACTCAGACCACGATTCCTCTCCCTTGTTGAGGTGGTTGACTCAGACCACGATTCCTCTCTCTCGTCGAGGTGGTTGAGTCAGACTACGAAGTGGAGGGACAGAAGACTGCTTTACGAAGATGAGAGTGTGTTCGGCAGACTACGAATCCTCTCTCTCGTTGAGGTTGACTGTCAGATTACGAATCCTCTCTTTCGTTGAGGGGGTTGATTGTCGACTACGAAGTGGAGGGACAGGAGACTGCACTACGAGGACAAGCGAGTGTTCGACAGTACAGGCACAACAGAATGCTGTTCTCATTGTCTATTGTCTATTCTGAAGGTACGACTTTCTATCCACGACCCAACGAACTATACCAGGGCGCATATCTCGAACCCCAGCAAGGACATACAGACACGCCTGCGTATTTGTGGTCAAACTCTGGCGGGGTGGCGGAGGTGGTGGCATATGATCCCAGGATCGAGGCAACAGTCCGGGACCAGGCATAGCCTGATGGGAGCTTTCCTTCAAGAAGATCGATAAACAACTGTCTTGTGAGGAGCGTACGGCGTCCCTTCAAGAAGAACGACCGATATCAACTGTCTTGTCGACATGGGGAAGCAACACCAGCCGTCGCCATGCTTTGACCTGTCAGCGTCATCATCTACTCTGGGAACACCTCGTCCCTAACCACACAACACCAGCTTCAGATCAACACCCTCCTCGCAATCGTGTTGCTGAGCCCAGTCGTTCCAGGTGTTGTAGGCGCCCAGACAGAACTCCTCACCCGCCGGACACTGGACCGCGAGACAGTTGCCCTCGGCAACCTCCTCACCATCAACATGCGGAGTGAGAGTGATGCCATGCTCTTGGAATGAATGTCTGATCCCAATGCTACCCGTGTACTCGCCATAGCCATCCGCGTCAGCCACAATCTCTTCGTCCGACTCTTCCAGCCAGTCTGGCTCGCCGGCGTCGATCATACTAAGGTCGTACCAGGTACGCTTGGAGTCTGTAATCCAGGTATATTCCAACTGGATGGGCGACCAGTTGTCTGTATCTTCGTCTTGTCGCCAAATCTTCCAGCTTACGCCCACTCCGGGGTCGTGGCTGAAGGCGTGAGAGACTGTCTCGTTGGGCTCGAGGACCTGATATATCTCTTCTGGCAGACCCGTGCCGTCTTGGGCGCCGTGCACAATGTTGCTATAGATGGAGAAGGGACATGCGTTGTGGACGGTCGCTTTGCCTACGACAGCGTCAGTGTTGGTGTCAGCGTCGGTGTAAGCGTCAGTGTCAGCTTCGGTGTAACCGTCGGTGTCTCGCTTGCCCTTTCCTTTCCCTTTGTTCAAGGCAAGTTTCAATCTCAGGTCTTCCGATGACATGTCGACCATATCTGGTGCCACTGCTGGGAGAGCCACACCCAGACACGCCATCATGCCGAGTGTCAGGGCGAACATGCGAGAGATGTTTGAGTTGAAAGACATGTTGGCTGGGTATCGGCTGGCGACTGGTTAGGGTTCGGATGTTGGGATCAAGACCGAATTCGATGATGGTTGAGGAGAAGACGGTTTTATAAGTGACAATGGAATCTGATCAGTGTCGACTGTCATTCGAGGTGAGGATTGATTGCGATTGATTGCGATTGAAGAGATGAAGCACGGCTTGTGAGACTGATTGGATTGATGGTCCAGCGGTCTATTGCTTTTTTATACCTTACGGAAATGTGTGAGATGGGATGAGATAGATAAGATGCGACGCGACTCGACGCTGAATCTCAACCTCAACCTCAACCTCAACCTCAAGCCCGATGACAATCTCCATGGCATTCTCCATGCCAATGTCAATCTCGATCGACTCGGACTCGGTGTCCCTTCCATAACGGGGGTCAGATCAAGATCTACACTGCACCGCACATCAGCGAGAAGTCCGCGACATGTCCGCCGCCGAGAGTGTGTATGTATGTGTGTGTCCGTGGGATCTGCAATCTGTATCTTGAGCATCCTAAGCGTTCTTAAATATTGAGTGTTGTGTGTATATGTATCGATACCTATTGGGTGCCTATCAATACCTATCTTATCCGCCGCGCCTCCGTGTATATTTAGAAAGGATATATGTACTGTATCCTATCTGTACCCGTACCCATACCTACGTGATGTTGACGTTGATCCTTTCTTTATCCCTCCGCTCCGTATTCTCCTTCTCCGTTCCTTTCCTCGGTCGTGCAGTGGTTCCGAATGAATGAGTTCTGTTTGTTTACGCTCATCCAGCGGATCTTGGGCCTACTGGGCGTTTTAAGTTTTTCCCTTCGTGGCTGGGAGCTTAGCTGGGACGAGACGCGGGACGTGTCTAGTGTTGCTGCCTAATGTCACCTATCTATCTATATATGTTGATGTCTAATACCCATTTCATCTATGTGCATGATGTCCATTCCGTGTGTGTTATGCTGTGTGTATGTTGCTGCCTAATCCATTCCGTGTATGTCATGTCAGGTGTGTATATATATCAGCGGGTACTGTAGGAGTGGTGTGTGTGTGTGTGAGTGTGTGTGTGAGCGTGCGTTTACTGTACCACTGCGTGCATGTCTTATGTCTTGTGTTGTGTCGTGTCTCTGGGACGTGTGCTTTACGTGTTTCCTGCTTCCCCTTTTCTTTCCAGGACGCTGAACAGCGCCAAGTGTCAATCAGTCCATATCAACATCGGATACTGTACAGTATACGGAGTACGGAGTACAGTACCTGTTGCCCAGCACCAGCCATCTCATCTCATTGTTTCATTTCGTTTCGCTCTTGAGAAGCGTAGGTGTAGGTTTAAGTGTGGCAAGTCTTATGCAACATGTCAGAGTGTCAAACTTAGGCATTCCCAGCCTTGCCCTTTAACCAGAAGGCTGGTATAGATAGGCACACCTATGGTCTGGGCTCCCCCTATACCCCTTTGATAGAGAACATGGAAACTAGAGCATTTCAACTTTTGACAATCCAGACCATTACTTTCTACTTCTTCCCTGATTATGATCATGATATCTCCGTAGCATTAGAGTTGCTGCGTACTGTAATCTCTTGACGTGCTCAAGCGTAATCAGATGTCCAGATCCTCAGCTTCTACTTATGCCTTACTCAAAATCATGTCCCCGGCAGAATTACAGAGCTGACTGTCCTAAGGCACTCTCCGTTTCTTGAAGCGCATCCAAGGCCCGCCGATAACGTATAACGCTATTGGCTTACGAACGAGGTCGCTGGCAATACGGAATCCATGCCCCTGAAGCCATACTGTATCCTTTGTCCTGGAACCAGAGTTCTTGGAATTGACGAACAACCACTCGACACTTCTGAGCCTTAGGTCCTCCATCTTGCGCATGCCCCCCTTTCCCCGAGAGTACTGCTGGAAATGCAATCTACTTCCTTGCTCTGCCATATACAATTACCGCACGCTGGGAGACGGGTTAGTTATGAGCGATGGGAGGGAGTTCCGACATGACATACCCCCTCGCTTGACTGCGATGATACTGATACCTAGCTTCACCCTCCACTAGATGAGGGATCCTTCATACTTCTAACTAGTAGAGGGATTCTTCGGACTTCTAACTAGTCGAGGGATTCTTCAGACTTGGTAACCAGAGCGACGTTTTGTTTCGAAAGTAGAGGGATGAACTTGTCTTGCCATTCCACCTCTTCTCTGGTGTGAAGAGGAAGTCGTGCCGCTCGTGGAATGTAATCTAGTCTCGTCGGGATCCGGTGTTCCACCAAATCAGTCTTCGGCAAGTTGAACCTAGAATGGATTGATGACAGATAAATTCTAGTTGAATGTGTCGAGCACCTTGTCGGCAGTCGCCATCTTCCAAGTCGCGTCTGGTTTATTGTTTTCAGCCGCCCGAGTCGCTTCTGACCTAGTTGATGAAGTGCAGATATAGTGCCTATCTTGACCTTTGAAAATAGGCGGAGCTTTGTTAAGGTGCAGCCTTCGATTAGTTCCGATTAGGTAGTTCCGACTAATAGAAATCAGCAGTATTCCCAACAAGCAATAAGTGACCTACCTTTTTGTAGCGGTATAGCGATCATCTGCGAACATCCCTTCCGTCCTCTCGGGCCTTGATGCGGAGCTTCCTGATGCCACTGTGGGATGTGATGAGTCTGTTTCGGCGCTGGGTAGCAGGTTAGGGTATGGGGTTGTGTACTGGGCGTCGCTCTGTCCGATGCGATGGACTCTGCTCACCAGGCACTCCCAGGGAATCTCACTTAGTATATCAGATACCCAGTCCTCAACATGGTCTCGAAGAACTCTCTAGCAACCCTCAAGTTGGCCCAAGTTCGTGAGAGCCTTCATCCTCTGAGAGATGGGACAGGAACGGGACTTGGACATCATCGGCCACCACCAAAGACGAGCGGACAGCAGGCAGACTTTGGGCGGTCTCGGGGCGCTCTGTCTCAACGTACTTCCTCTGCACCTTTGCCGCTTTATCAACAATGTTGTAATTGCTTGTCCTGGGAATTAAAGTGCTAGAAGATAATGGGGCATATATGCATCAGTGGACATAGCAAAAAAACCTTGGATGCCGTCATCGTGGAGGGGCTCGCATCCTGGCCATGAGAAGAAACTCGCAGTGTGTGTCGGACCTCGACGTTCTCCGAAACTGTCGATGTACGTCAACGCTGTGGCGGTATCTGGTTTGGTGCGAAGATCCCGGATCTTTGTCGCCATATGGCGTTCTTGCTGTGATTGTGCGACGTTACCCATAGGGACTGCGGTTGGCTTCTTGTCTACGGGCTTCTGTTCGTCTTCTGCCCCATCCTTAGGGTCGTCTTTCTGTCCAGCCTTTATCGCTGGCTTGGGTTTAGTGTTGTACCATGCCTTTGTCAGCTCCTCCTTGACCGCTTCTTCATGTTCCTTGGCCAACTCAATGTCGCTCATGGCTTCGGCAATGTGGCAGCGTGGCTTTCATCATGTTGAATCTCGGCCTAAGCACAGTCCCTTGGTTTGAGTACCCTTTCCATGAATGACCATAGCTCTTGCTTGGTGTCACTTAGACTGGCAGCGTGTTTTCATCATGTTGAAACACGCCCTAATCGAATGGGCGGCGGTCGGTCGATGGGCGAGTGACCCGTCCCACCCCAGTAATCTCCAAGTCCTGGAGAGCAGTAAAGTTCTGCTGCATCTCAACTAGGCCGGAAACAGTGGCTCATGCCATAGTAGTCATGATCTCATGGATGATCGGACGAACAGCTTTAGGATGGTCTTGGTGTAGCTCATTAAATAAGGCCAATCGGCTATATGTGTATACACCTTCGAGGTATGCGGCGAGACTGGCGCTGGCTGGTTGGGAACATCGTCCAACCCGTCGACAATTACTCGGACATCCTGACCTAGATTCGCGTAACTTGACGTCGGGATAGATAGGCTCGTTATACTCCCTGAAGGAAGCTATAAGTGGCTTGGGCTTCAAGAGGTATAGAGGTAGTTCTGGCACTTCTGGAAGCATTTCGAGCCTTCTACCGTATACTCCGGAATCTTCAGCCGAGATCGTGCAGGTCTTAGCCTCGTGATTACTAAAGAGATGGACCAGGGTCTTTATGGGACGACCTTTCTGCGGTTCCGGCATGTGGCATGGTATATTGATATATTTCAAGTTGTACAGGTGAAGAGAATCGATCAATTGCCTGCTCGTTTTTAACGAGCTACAATGGAAAGTCCTACCCATTCTCGTCCATGATGGCAATGGCGTCTTCCGGGTCGAACTACAGGAATTCGGAGGTGGTCGAGTAGAGCATAAACTTGGCCGCGTTTGTCAAGTCTTGAACGCGTTCGACGACCTCCAAGTTGCCGGCCTTGTCGTTTTTTTAATATTCCATAATAGGTCGTACTCGTGGATCCCCTCGAGAGCCTTCGGCATTGGATTGGGCTTATAGCCCGCCAGGTTCAATAGATTGATCGGCGCAGTGCCAGGGGTTTGCATTAGCCGTAAGACTTTCTCGGGTGGCATCCGGCGAGCTCCCAGAGTTCCCTTTCTCGGTACCTTGTCTCCAAACATATGTGCGTCAAAGCTGGGTTTATGGCGTAGAATGGTCAGATGTCGTGCTGGAAGAAGAACGAGAACGAGCAATCCGCCAAGAGAACCGACCAGGCATCCATAGGCCGTACTGCTCTGTTTGTGAAAAGTGCAGTACGGCCACATGTTACTTCTTGAAGAGCCAGACGGCCTGCCTCATCTGCCTCATCTCGTACCAGACGCTGATAGTACCCGGCTTGTTGGCTGATTGGGCGATCTGGCGAAGTCAACGCTTATAGTCGAGTAGCTGGGCCGCTGATGTGATTGAGGCAAGGGTGATTGAGGCTGAGGTATCTGAGGACGAGGTGCTTGAGGCCGTAGAGCTGCGGATCTGCGGATCAGGTCGAATACGAGCTCGAGTAGTCCGGACGGCCATCATGCTGGGGTGGACTAAGTATCAGGGAGCCGTTCCACCCAGTTGGACAAACATAAGAAGAACAGCCGGGCTGCGTACATGTGTCTAGCAGTCATGTCAGTGGACAAATAGACAGATGCAATGATTGGACAGGATAGCTTACGTCGCTGCCGTTCGGTAGTAGTTACCACGCTCTCCAGCTGGCTTAGGCTTTTGGCGTCTTGCGAGTCCTGACACCACTGAGTCCTGTCGTTGATGAGGCATGTAATCTCCGAGGTAGAACCAGAGTCCAACTCCCTTCTTAACCATGCCATCTTCACCCACGTATATAGCTGAATGTCTTGCAAATGCCCCTGAGGGCACTGCGACGAGAGACAAACTCGCCAGGTTTGAGCATAGGAGCTTGGAAGAGTACTCTTCCTGCTCCCGTCTTCGAAGCATCTGTGGCCAGATGATATTGAAGATTTTCATCGCCTCCCCGCAGCGTCCTAGTCATTATGGCCTCTTTGATTTTCTAGAAGGGCCTTCTGTTGCTTGGAAGTCCATTCGAAACCCACCACCGCGATTGATATAATCTGATTCTGTGTCAGGCCTTTCCGTCATTGGCGAGAGTCTGAAAGTGATATGGTCGTAGGCCTCCTTCCGACATCTCCTTTCGACGTCTCCTTCCTTTGTCTCTCTGACGATGAGTTGGTTTGCTCGTCGCCGAATGAAGATACGTGTCGCTTCTTGTCGCTTGTAGACAGTCGGCTTCCTTGCTTTGCCAGATGCAGCATGCGCAGGCTAAGAGACGGTTAGCTACGAGCGGTTGGAAGGGAGTTCCGACGTACCGCCTCTCTTGATATCCAGGGCTCAGCACTGGCAGTGTCAACATCGTCTAACTCGCAAAGTAGTATCCTTCAAGAGGCCCTGGCTTGCGACGGTACCGCTTGTGAGACTCTTATACGAGCCTATTTTCCGCCAAATTTGCACCCTGCGTAGGGATACCCAGTTGTTGTAGTACAGAATCTAACTGTCTTCTTGCTATTCGTTCGCAGCCAGGTAGCACATCACACTTGATCCCAATTCTGATATGTCTCAGGGTATCCTTTGCACTTGACGATCTTTGTTCTGATAAAAGGGACAATGTATTGTGATCGTCTCTTGATTCCCTCCATGCATTCCCAGATACGAACAAGATTCTGAGGGCTGTTTGATACCGCTCGGGAGGTGGACGTTCTCTGTCGATTTTGACAGGATCCAACCTCCCAAAGTCCCTCATATGGTCATACCAGTTGGTATACAACTATCGGTATGTCACCCAGGGAGTAAGGAGGACTGAAAGACCAGCTCCCTTTTCTGGTGATGGACATGGACAGGTCCCGCATCAAGCACAAGAAGAGACGAGACACATATAACTTGAACCCCTTATTCCTAGGATGTGGACGTGGACTGGATCGCAACAAGTCGAAATATGCCGAGTCGAGTCTAGCTTCCTGTCCCAGACTGATCAGATATGGAAGCTTCTCACGTCCTGTCCTATCCCATTTCATCGGAAGGTCCATTGTCATGGACTCGAACGGAACTCCCAGTAATGGGTAGTGGTAATAGACAGACCCAGACCTAGAGTCCTCCGTCTCAAACTGGATCCATGACGGGCTAGGTGAAAGCTTGTCCTTGGAGCGTTGCTATACTCGAGGTTTAGGTTGGCGTCGTCGCTGAAGTTCGATCCCGTGTCGAGAGACATTGCCTGCAATCCAGAACTCACTGTCTCCACTGAGAAGGTCTGCCAGTGAGCGGGTTGTTTATAGTATTTTGTCATAATCACGGTGATCTGGACGTGGCGCTCTTTGATTAGCGGTGCCTGAGGCCGTGGCGGATCAGGGATCAGCACCCGATGCTGACCATGGGCTTGAAGATGCTGAATGGTGACGCCGCCTCTTCGCAATCTTTTCTGGTAACAGTAGAGGCTGCAAATTGTTGGCTTCATTTGTGTTGTATAGTCCAGGTAATGGATTAGACTGGGACTGAGTTTTGCTGATCCGGATACCAATATATAGGTGTGTGTCAGGGTGTGTGTGTATATGAAGATGAACTTCTCGACGAGTCTAGAGACTCTAGAATGTCATGATGGCACGGCACCAGCACTGACCTCGTCTTTGACCTCTTTACTGTCCTCTTCGACCGCGTCTTGTTATGCGGACACGTTCGAGAACAACTATGGACCTATCTCTTTCTTCGGAAGAGACAGACAGATAGTACAGATCGATCACAATGAATCTGGCGCCCTCACGTATTCATAGGTCTGCTTCGCAGCCTGTTGTTCGCCTGCGTCCAGTACTCCTGTCAAGGGATGGATAGTCTCTGCAGATATTGTAGGCACGGCGACAGTTGTAGTAGGGGGGTGTGCCACGGGAGGTAGGGGCGCCGGTGAGGTTGCCTCATCCGACAGTATACGTATAGCTATAGTTGTATGATATAGACAGCCAGACAGCCAGACAGCCAGATGGTCAGTCCTTATGATGGCTTTCGTCCAGATTTCCTTAGGGCCTTGTCAAGGCCAACACGGCTCAAGATAAGCTCCGGTATAGCAGCCAGTCTGCAAGTCAAACATCAGAGTTCAGCAGCTGACATGGGACATAGCTTCGACTACTTCGCAGCATCTGATGGTGACATGCATTGTATCTTTGATTTCTCGTGCAAGTTGCGCGGAAGAGGAAGTGCTGCGAGCGACCCTTTGCAGATATTGGATGATTCTCTCATGAACTCCGGCCAGGAGTATTTCATGTTGAAAGGCAGATACCTATCCCTGTCACTGTCCCTGTCCCTCTTACTGGGGCATCTCTTCTCTTCTTCAATAGAAGCGAGAAGCCCTTACCATTCGGGTACAGTATAGCAAGACTCGAAGGAAGGTTGCGATTGATGTACTGGCTGCTTCTCCAAGACGTGTTTGAAACATGTCTAGAAGTAATACACTTCATGCTTCAAGGAGTGTCTAGCTGAAGATGTTGTCAGAGTATGTTCAATCTGGAGTTGACATGCCCTAACCCTACCTGGTATATTGGGAATCAGTCGGCTCTGGTCATGCGTCTTTTCGGGACAGCTTGCAGTGGTAACGGCAGCTTGCCTCTAGGCTTCTTCGAGTTTGGTTATCTGCCAATACAATATAATCGTGAACAGCGTTGACCAGCCGACCAGCCGCGCTGATCGTTTCTTCGGCTTGTTTGATGTACATCGTGTCCTTCGTCTGCCCGGCCATAAGTTCCATCGCCGTCAGGACGGCCTGGAGGTCGGCAGGGGCGGAGGCGGAGGCGGAGGCGGGGGCAGAGACAGGAGCAGGAGCAGGCGTGGGCGAGACAGGCGTGGCAGGCGTGGGCGCAGGTGACGAAGCGGCCAAGAGGCTCCGAAGGATGGGAGCATTGGGAAGAGAGGCCAGCGGCCCGAGTGGCCTGAGCCTGCGCAAGGCGCTGTGGATGTTAATAGGCCTCTTGCGCGTTTGAGGGCAGCATGAGAATTCGAAACTCGTAGCTTATCTCACTCTCATGGGGACTGCCGTAAAACACGCGCAAGTCCAACGCGAGGTCGGCCCCGTCCAGTTCCTCCACGCCGACAGTTGGTTCGTATTGACCTGGTATCCAAACTGGCGCGCCCTTTCGACCTTTCAAGCAACGACGTTCTTATAGACAATCCGACATAGGCCAGCCATGCGGATTAGGTATTGATTGTCGTTGTGGGCGTCTTCCCCCTTGACACGCTTGGTACTGCGTCTTGCTCGTGGCACCACCAAGTGGGCAGCGAACCTTGCCATCTGCGGATTCCCCGAACATGTCGTGAGAGGAATTTGCTTGGTGTATCGAGTATATCACGTCTTGGAGGATGAACAAGACGTGGCATTGAAAAGACTTCCTTCTTGCCCAGAATCTGGGGCGCCACAGGTGGAGGAGTCCGTCAAAGTTATAGATCACGAGGCTTGGGATCCACGTTGCTTCTGGTTGATATGGTGAAGAGAGGGCGACAGTAGGTAGTGTAGGGTCGAGCTCGATATAGTCCATCTTACCGCGAAAAACTGGAAATCCTGGTCGAGTCATGGTTGTTGTTGTGACTTGTGATCTGCTTCCAGTATTCCGCATTCCGGCTCACTTGTTGGTTCGGTTTCGGCGAGGTACAAATGCCTGTCCTCGGGTGTGTTGAAACCTGTGCTTGGTACATACTGGCGAAGACGGAGATGGCGATGATGGTGACTATGTAAAACCAACCACAGATTCGATTCCTAGCTTTTTCAGCTGAATCTTATACTATATACAGTTGTGTACTGGTAAAGCACGATTGAGTCCTGCGAATGAACCATAGGTATCTTTGCCATCGCCATTGTTGCCCTATTGTTGCCGTTGCCGTCATTCCCATTGCCGTCATTGACGTTGCCTCCGTCGCTGTTGCTACCGTCGTTGTTGCCACCGTCGTTGTCATCTTTGTCGTCGTATAGTCTAGAATCCGGCAGAAATGGCGTTGGGACAGTTGAAGCCCAAGGGAAGAGATTCAGAATGTCGAATGCGTGGCTATCGATCGGAATCTGTGTCTTGTCTCGCTTATTGATGTTTCCAGTACTTTCAGGTTTGAAGACCTTGTCCTTCAAGTTTCGGCCCCATTCTCTCCGCTGTTCGGGTGCAGCTGTTCTTCCGCGTTGGGAGTGAGGAGAGAAGCCGCAAGAGCGCGTTGTTATCCCCTGTCTTTTGGGGAGAGATCGTCATGTTCTAGGCAGTTGAGTGTTGCCGTCCATCTCTTCAGCCAGTCGTTTGAACCCTGAACTCTAGGACGGTTGTAAGCTTAGGCGGCAGGGACGGCTCAACCGTGGCGAGCAAGTTCAACCATTCCATCATCTGCACCTTGTCGATCGTATTGCCTATCTGTCCAGCTTGGTCGATAAGGTCAATCAGTGCAAGGATAGTAGAAGTGAGAAGCCAGCAACATGATGTTGTCCACACTGTCCAAGCAGTTAGGATAGGATGCTGGGGGAGAAGATCAATGCCCCCTATTGTGATCAGAGGGTTGGAATGGTGTTCGGTAAGGCCATTTTTGTTGCATGTAGAGCAGGAAGCTGAGCTGGTAAAGAGGAAAGGAGACAGGTGATTTCTTGGAAGGATTTCCTGGAAATGCATGAGAAGATCAACTCACTGCTTGGGCCATCACCTCTGTTTGCGTCCTTACTGCATGAAGATGCAAAGCAGCCAAAAAATTGGTAGTTTCTTTGCCTTTCAGTGTGTGGTCCACACCCAAGGCGTTGAACACGCCGGAAACTCTCTTGCGCGATTGTGAAAGGAGATGATCGACACAGAATCTGAAGGCTCCAAGTATCAAGAATGTGAAGGTGCTATTTGGTACGTCGGATCCGAAATAGCTGACCACTGCTGCTTATCACCCGGGGATCGGTCTCAAGCTCTGGTCTTGAGCGATGAGGTGCAGTGGTAGGAGGTATCCAAGATGGCGACTCCTCTTAGCGCTGTGACAAGCTGGGACTAGGTTGAGCTGGCATTTCTCAAGTTTCGGTGACTTGGTGACGGCGTGACAGGTATAAAGGGCGTCTGGATGATCGGCTGCTTGTCTCCACAGCAGCGAGTTTCTCGAACTTGTAGTCGATTGACGAGAGGATCAGTAGGGGAAGTATAAGCCGGTGACAAGCTGTGGTCTTGTATGGTTGAGTCAGATGAGAGTTGGTAGAGGAGGCTGACTCCAACCAGGCCTTTCTGGCCGGTTCGATACAGCGGAGGCCAGGCATGAACAACATCTTGGCGATGGCCTCGTCACGATCGACAAAGTTGAAGGAGTTCTCAGTCTTCGCATCTTGGACTTTGGATCTGACTTGGTGGCATAAGGAGTCGAAACGACATCGCCAATACGGGGTTGTTGTTTGATAGAGACAACGCAATAGCAATGGATGCTACCAAACAGCCATTGTGGGCTGCGGTGATTTTTTCGTTGTGGACTTTGGTGATTTCTCGTTGTCCCTACTGTATATACAACAATGGTACAGCACGGCCTCGAACGGGAATCGGGCCAAGTTTTGCACCGAACTGAAATCGCCTGAGTCACTGAGAAACTCTTCCTTCGAGACAGGACCAAGACCAAGACCAGAAGTATCTGCATCAGAGATCGGACTCAGAGATCATACGGTATTGCTGTCGGAGCGGTAGGATATAACACGTCGACCATGGTCTAAGGACTGTAGACTGTAGATTGTAGACTGTACTCCCGGCCGGCGTGCGGCCATAATCGCAACTGTCGCATCCTTGTTCAGGTCCATTTGCTCTTTGGCCCAATCCATAGCACCTATTATCATTACCATAATCTCGTTCACTCGAGAGCCGTTATCGAGAGTGATAGTGTCAGATCGTTCTTCCTGGAGCGATGATGGGTAGCGGATGTTGAGATAGACAAGACAACGTTCTCGATTGTATGTAACCTTGTTCCACTGTCGAATTCTGGCCGCCATCGTTTTTGGCTTCTTCGCGATCGATGAAGTTGGAAGCACTCTTCCATCTTCGCATCCAGGTCTTTCTGTGGTTTCAAAGTAAATAAGTAGCTTGGTGGAATCGTGGACTGAAAGTCGTGATCTCCCCATTCAATCTGCTCATGTTTATCGTCTGAATGGACATGATTTCCCTGAACAGGTATGGGTTGCGCGTCCATCCGAATGCGTTAGAGATCGCCACCTCATATACCATACTGCATTGAGTCCTCACCCACGCAGTGAAGGGTCCCTAGGGTAAAATATATATAGAGACTCGACGTATATATATGGCACAATCCGGCGAGATGGCAAAGATAGGTACGGAGCTGGTTGTATGCCGCATCAAAGATGCGTAGAAGATGGGAAAACAGCCGCCGACAGCCTGAATTCGATCGCACGCAAACGCTGCTCTAGATCAGCAACCTGATCTGAAATGCTGTTCTGCACCTTGTCAAAGAACCGTATGCAAGCCGTAGAGGAGCATACATTCCGCGAATTTCTCAAATGCCGATCATGTGCTTGAGCGATATATCGGAGACGAACATCGATTTGGTACCAATTAGATTGAAGTCGTCGTCGTCCTTACTATCAGGACATGGTCGTTCTTTGTGATCGCCGGACAGTCTCGAAATCAACAATGAAAATCGTCAGAGGTGCTGACTCCTTGATATCCACATATCTCTGCGCTGCTGGAGCTATCGGCCACGCCACCCAGTACTTTGGCACGTATTGGGCTAGCGATTCTCAACTTGTCAATCCAGTCCCTGAAGACCGGACTTGGGGACCAAGCTTGACGCGGCAAGCCAGCAAGCTTAGTATACTTGGACTTTAACGCCTTCTCGACGGGGGCGGGGGCGTCCATAGCAGAAACAGCTGGCGAGGACGACGGCTCTAGAGAGGCTGAGCCCGAAAATTCTCAAGTGTTTGGTCATGAGTCAGAAACCAAGATCAGCTTTCTCTCCTTTCTGTTTGGCTCATTAACCCATTCTCCTGTAACCACTCTTCATCCTGTGGTTGGTGTTGGTAATAAGTCTGGTATAGTCTTCAGCATCATTTGTTTGGGGTTGGCGACGATGACTGCAGATGGTGCAGAAGATTGGCGACAATAACCGAAGCAGGTTCAGAAGATTGGCGACGATGACTGAAGAGCGTGCAGAAGATTGGCAACCACACTGCCTCAAATTTGACATTGGAAAGGACTCAGATGCTGCCGACCACGTTGTCTTGCTTGTGACCGGATTCAGATGGTGTCTTGGTAGGTGCCAGGGATTGGCATCCAAATGGACTGTCTTGTGACTTGTGGCATTTCCATCCGTGCACAAGCCGCCTACGTTGGAAGAGTTTGAGCCGCCACCACCACATCGAGAGCAATATGCCTTGCCCCTGATCTAGAGCATGCCATATTGCTTGTTGTTTCTTCTCTTTAGTCGGCCCATCCCAAGTTCCACACCGGCACACCACACGTATTCTTTCCAATCTGGAGAGTACAATGGTTTTCTGAGGGAGCGACTGAATTTGAACTGCCGAGTCTGCTGGGCATGATCTCGCTGTCTTCAGGAACGATGAGGATGAGAGTGAACTCGATTCCCGAGAGGATCATCATGGGGTTTCTCTGATGAGATCTTTTCCGTGAACTGGCGATGATATCCACGCACAATTATGTCGATTAATGATTCTGAGGCCATAGCATGGTTGACCACTTCCCACACAGGCCAGTTATGTTATCGCACTCCGAGCACTAAGTTTGTCAACTTAAGGTTGATTCATCGGGCCGCTAACGGTGTACTGAAATGTTGTCGGCGTTGATCTTCCTTGCTCTTCCCGTGTTTCTCTTCTTCTGGATTCCTGTATTGGCCTCCTCGTTTGTGTCTGGCTTGTTTTCCTGAGTCTTCCTCTTCCTTTGCAGGGTTACGGGTGTAGGGTTCATCGTCAGCGTCTCCTTTCCTCCGGTCAGGACAGCTTGGATGTGGAGACGTACTGATAGTCGGCACCAACCGCCCGGGGTTGTGCCGCCGCACTGGAGTCGCGGCCGCGACAGTCCCTGGATGGTGGGGCTCCTCCAACTTGACAGTCTTCCAATACAGCCGTGAACATCTTTGTCCCAACTGTACACGGATGTACTCTTCCGCCTGTTGTACGTACAGCGTATCCCTGAACCGGCCCAGGATAACCCGGGGGTCGACAATCTCATCGGGCGCGGACTGGACCAAGGCTAGCATCTGCTCCTTGTCTGCTGGCCCCAACGCCCGGTCCTCCATGGAGTGGGCTAGCATTTTGGCGGTCGCATTGGCGAAAAGCCACTGATCGTAAGTCCCAGGACGCAGACTAACCAGATATACTGGTGTCTCTTCTATCCTAATCGGTGTACCCGCCCAATAATTTGGATGACGGTGTTAATGTTGTCGGGGATCTCTAAGATGAGGATTTGGTGACACGCGCCTTGAATATTCAGGCCGAGTGCAGAACTGCGAGAGTTCACAACCCAAAACTGGACCGGTGGGCAAACAGGATTGAAGATGGCTGGCTTGTTTCAGGGGCAGAGCTGAGGCTGATTTTCACCATCCTGATATTGACGTCGACACTGGTGGGGGCCATTGTTGATTTGAGAGCCAAGTTAACCGCACATGCTGCTTGTCCAGCAGTCCTATGGCGAAAGGTGAGACCATACCACTTCAAGTTTGACATTGGGAAGTATTTCAACTGATCTATGGGGAAGAGCCCCAATGGATGCAGTGAAGCATCAATTGCGATTGCATTTGTCTCTATCGGCGGGATTGAAGGTGTTGCAGATTCTTGTGAGCCAGTTCCGTGCCTGCTCGGCAGCCATTGCCTGGGTGGCCAGAAATATGTGATAGGGTCGCTATGTTCGGCATGTCTAGGACCACGATCTCGTGGCAGGCACTCTGGAGGTTGATTGATCGGCTGTTCAGGATCAGGCATCATTTGTTCCCGGTCCTTTTGTTGTCTGAATCTATCTTTGATGGTAGCCTCTCCCAAGATCTGAGCTAAACCTTCCCATCTGCGCATTCCCCGAACATGTCGTGAGAGGAATTTGCTTGGTGTATGGCCTTAATGGCATCGAAAATCAGGTTGAAGATGTAGCGATGCATTTGCAGAAATCCGCATGTCGTACGTTTCGTGGTAGATGTCTTCGTGATGTTAGTCACTGGTGCTCGATTCCTGCAGCTACACCGGGAATATCCTCGTGATGATGCATACACGAAGTACACCCGTGAGTGGCTGAGTGGTATCTTTGACAATGCTACCGACAAAGCTGAGTTCAAGGGCAAGCTCCGGCGCTCCGACTTTCCATTAACTCCCGTGAAGGGTGGTGCACTGAAGTCCTATCATGGCACCATCGACGACATACCAAGCCGTGCCCTTCGTCCATGTTCGCCAGGCCTCCGCCATCCTTTGGAGAAGACTGCATGGGCAGCAATGGCGAGGCCAAGGTTGCAAGACGAACAGATGAAGAGAAGAAAGGGTGGACAATGGTTGCTGGATGATGAGTGTGTAGAGGAAGAGGTACCAGAAAACGCTTTCTGGAGAGCTAGGCTGGTGTCCTGTCCGATGAAGATAATATGGAATTCTCGATACCGTTTAGAGAGACCGTTGCGTTTCCTGTGTCCAGAGCATTGTGCATCGGAAGAGGATGTTTGGCCATGAACAAGGAAGTCCACCATGTCTTTACCGGCCAGGCCAGTCGGGGTCCAGATTGTCGGACAAGGGTAACTTGTCGTTCTTCTGGCTGGAACAGTATCCTTGGGTAATGTAGTATATATATCGTGTGCTATCTCTGTTTGAATTGACCGTCGAAGAGTTGGACTTGGATCACACATCCTTTCTGTAGCTTATTCTGAGGCACTGGCTTGGCGATGGAATTACTCAGAGCCTCCTGTTCTCGTTTATCGTCTTCGGGATGATGAGAGATGACAATTCGAAGGACTGGGGTACCTTGAAACTGTCATTGTCGGCTATTGGTACATCTTAAGCCTGTGCGTAGGCCCAGCTGGTAGTCAAACGAGCACCATAACTGACCAAAATCAGTCTGACTTCGATACCGTCTGCCGATCCGGCGAGTCCTTGGCCTTGTCGTATTTCGGTGGTATGATCGCTAGCTTTTGGTGCTATCATGGCTGGCTTGATTAACATAGGTTTCGGGGAACTGCGCTCTTAGAGCGTCGCCTTGGATGATGCCCATGGAGCCGGAGAGCGTTTCTTCGGGAAGGCCATCGGGCAGGGAAGGACTGGTGGTCTCGATGTCGAAAGACTTCTAAGCTTGGCGACCGAGATACTCACCACCTGACTGTGGGGGTCGCAGCGCAGAGGAGACATAATCCCGGGCTTGATCGTGATGGGATCGTGGTGAAAGAGACACCTATCGCATCTCTAAATCATAATTAGTCCTCATTTCACAACCTTGGTGGAGGAACCGGCCCTTACAGGTTGTCTCATTGTGGAGTTGTTGGATAGAAGTTGGGAAAGAGTGATTGTCTCGTCTCTCTCCACACTGCCTCAAATTTGACATTGGAAAGGCCTTAGATGCTGCCAACCCAGACTGAGTCGTTTGGATACTCTAGAAGGGGTTCGTGTTTGAATGGTTCTAGAGGGGGTTCAAGTTGCTCGAAGCTGGCTCCTTGTTCCTTGCTCATCCATGGGTTGAAATACCTCGTGTTGCTCTAAAGGCGTCAGTCATGATGAAAACTGATGAGTGCGATTTGGCTCTCTGGTCATCTCGTCCTGGGTTCGTGGCTGCCACATGCAGCAAGGGGATGTGTTTCTCACTCAGCACATTCCAAGCCAAGATATTATCCTCGAGAGGAAGCCAGCGTCAGCGTTCATCTTGTCGCTGTTCGTGTGCCCTGTCCATTTCCCCTGTTGCCGCCTTTGCTGTCTTTGACACTGTTGCCCGCTTCATCTGCGCCGTCACTCATGCCATCGAGGTCCTCTTCACGCGGAACCATAGCCGGAGGAGCGGGCTCAATGAAAATCCGGAGCAGCGAGCTGCATGACTTGGGGAGCCATAACGACTTCTTCCCGAACGCCGTGACTTCGGGTGACAAGGTGACGAAGACCGACTTTCTCAACGGTTGCATAAGGTTATTGAATGCCTCGATCGCGTTGTCGGCCTGGGCCTGCATCTGATTTCGCTTGTCTTCTGGTTCCGTTCCATCAAGTTCAGCCAATTCTTTACTGGCCTTCTTAGACGCTCTGATCTTCGCCTGTAGTCCATCTCGGCCATAGATGTATTCCAGCTCCCACCATTTAGTCTCTGTACCGGTCTCATATTTACGCAACCCCTGGTAGACTTCAAGATCCGGTCTGTCATCCTTCAAATACTTGGAGTCCCAATGATGGTGTCGCATCAACCCTATGGCATTAGCCAACGGCTCGAAGTACGACGCCCATGTGGCCAGGCACAATGGCCGGGCATACTTCGGCTTGGTGTTCATGGACGAGTGGCATCTCCGAACCGGTCCGGACACAAACCGATGGAAGGTGGCGATTGTATCAACCTTCCATCCGTGGCTAAAACCCCAATCATCCACAGATCATAGATACTTGGCCCAAGCAAGAGAGAGTGGTCCGCGTCTCTGGGCTGGTCTCGACGTCGACGTCTCCTGGGCGTGACCATAGGGGTAAGGTTTATAAATATATTTTGGCGCCGCAACCTTCTCGGAACCCATCATTCGATCCTTCTCGTGGATGAGCGTCCGGCCGGATCACACAGACCTGTGCCAGAAAGTTTCGTAAGGCCACAGTCCAGGTAGATGGGAATGTGATAGGTAGAAGACTTGTGTTGTGAGAAAACCAAGCCGTCATTATTCATGTGTCCTTGAAGAGATGGTCAGAGACAACGTGCTGTTCTCGCTGCGACTGGCTTATTTGTGTTCGGATCCTGGGAAGAGGAAGAAGAATACTTGTTTGACCGCTGTATTCCCAAGGTAGCCCACACACAGGCCGTGGTGTCTTTCGCCCTTGGAAAACACGCATTCGGATCATACTGGTTGTAGACATGCAAGTCGGGCTGGAAGTCGATGATAGTCCGGGGTTCGAGAGGTAATATCCGGCCACGCCAGCCCGTAGCGCTTCGAGGAGTTGACTGAGAAGTGTCATTCAAATGAACGCGAATGAAAGTGACTGCGTAAGTGCTAAGTACTTAGCGGTTTCAACAACATCCTCGTCGATCAATTTGCATACCACTGCACGGCGAAGGATTGGCGGCAACAAGAACGTGGCTGCACGCCACGGGAGTTGATCAGCATGCCGTTTATGTACGAGGGCCTGTGACTCCCGATCTGGTGGTACTGGATACTGCCTAAAACATAGGCAGGATCTATCCGTACACCAGGCAGAGCAAGGAGTCGGCGGCTTTGGGGGCTGTGAGCGTAGGAAGCCAATTGTTGGCCGGGTACCCACAATCGTCCGATTGCGGGATTGCCCCCGACCAAGGTGCTTTCTCTTTGTGGTCGCTTGTGACTGGTTGGGATCAGCAAATATCTCCATTTGAGATGCTCAAGTATTCGCTTGACATGTGCATCAATATCGTGTCTGGATTTGTACTCCTTTCTGAGTTTCGACCCTGGTCCGATTGAACGCCCCAACAATGCACTTGTCGAACCCTGAAGCCTGTCAGTGACTGTAGGTGGATTTAACAAGCCATCATACGAGTTTGAATCGCCTCGTTGAAGACAACTCGGCTTTGGCTTTCAAATCAATGAACCACGGTACGATGGTCTGTGGTTCCCCACCTGCGAGACCCGGATGCTCCCTAACACGCTCGGCGACCGACACTCTCTCACTCTGGGCAATGTTGAACGAAGGGTCGTCCTCGTCCAAAAACGCGTCGTGTATGATTGAGCATATCTCAGGCTTCATGTGGTACTCCAGGAATTGGCGAATGGTTTCTTTCGACAGGGGGGGACGAAAACATGTAGTGGACATCCACACCCGGCAAGGCGAGGAGCCTGCGACTCTGAGGGCTGCGCCGTACGCGGCTAGTCGGTGCCCAGGCGTTGATGACGGCCTGTGTACGAGGGGATCCCAGCGAACCATCTGCATGTTGTTCGGATTCCTAAGAGCACTCTTCCGAGTACTCTTCTCAGTGCTCTTGCCGTACGGTATAGGGTGGAGAGGACGGGGCGGGCGTGAACTTACATCGTGACCCTGGAAACTATCAACCTGACAGCCATCTGCAACAACGGACGTACGAGACTTACCTGATGGGAGATTGACATTCTATCACATTGTCAGCCTGATGTCAGCAATCAATCAAGGACCAAGCAGTACGTACGGTTGTTGTGGTCGTAGTGTTGTGGTGGTGGCTGATTGAGGCGAGTTGAGAAAATTAGGGGCTAAAATGAAGCGAGTGCTTGTGGGAGGGCCACAGTCCCAACCACTCGGGCAAGGAGACGGCCAATTCCAAGTAGCATATGTGAAATGTGTCGATCGTCTACCATTACCAGATGGATTATATAGATGGAAGGTGGATGTTTGTGCTTGATGGTGTATAGTCATAGTCGACCAGTTTGCTGTTTGGCGTGTCTGCGCTTGACTGTGTATAGTCAACAATCACACTCACAACCAGACTGCTGTTTGTTGGGTAGCTTACTGTTGAGTAGATGACTGGTTGAGGTGAGGTGTGTGAAGAGTGGCGGGAGAAATCGTAGTTCTCTTGCCTCTGCTGACACTGTGAAAGTCAACAACCACAATCACAACCGGAGGACTGCTTGTTGATTGCTCTCCAACTGGATGCTTGTGCATCCACTCAGACCTCTCCTCCATTCTTCCGATGGTTGCCGACCTTCCATGAAGGGAAAGGGGAAGGCTGCATGGTCTTGTCATCCGGAACCTGTTCGAGGCGATCCCTTGCCAGCGCTGGTTCAATTGCGTCCAAGGACCGCGGTGATAGCTTGGTCTGATTGTGGATGTATGAAGAGGTTGACAGAAGAGTCAGATCAGATACTGAAAGACTATCCTACCGCTCCAAAACCAGATGATGGTTCATCTCCGGGTTCCGGTAATTCGAGATGGTGGGAGAGGTCAGTATGCCAGATCCTATTCATCACTGAGAATACCTCCCTTATAGCGAGTCTGGAAGAGCTGAAGAAGCTTACCGACTGCAGCGAGTTGCCAGTCCTTCAGCTTCGTCAGATGAATCTTCGGTTGCTGAATGGTCTCCGCCTCCAATAGTTCAACCTATTCACTATGTTAGTATAGGATTTCCTGTACGAAGGGTCCCTTGTGATTGAGTTACCTCAATCTCAATGATAACCATAGTTAGCGTACAGAGTATTGTAGACATACGTTCAGACATATTCACGAGATCCGTACTCGACGCTGTTCTCGGCCCAGTTAGCAGCCTGGTTTCCGCATCCAACATCTCCATCAGGGACGTCGCTGCCGACGTCGCCGAGGCCACAGTCTGTCCTGTCTCGAGCCAGTTCACGCACAATCCGTTTGGGCGCCAATGAGGGACCTCAGTGGTAAGAGGAATCAGCTGATCGGCCGAGTCTTCCAGGGTCGCGGGTCTTTTCGACAGGGCTCAGGGGTAAAAGCTTCAAATATTAGTGATTTGATAGTCCCCAAGTCTCGCTGGTGTTTGTGATCAACCTGTGTGCCATCAGGTAGGTGCCGGTACCGAGGAATCTGTCATGCCCACGTCGTAATCGTCGGTCGGACTAAGGATACCTTCTGTCCGGATCGTGTTTAGTGGTTGATGTCAAGTATGCGCTTTCTCAATGCAAGACAAGCACTTTCCGCCTTCCATGTCACACATCAGGGCACCTGGATTGGGTTAGCAGTAGAAGAGCATGCCACACGCATACCACAAACCATCTTCTCCAAAGAGGATGGCGAGAGATAGGTAGCCCAACGTAGAGTTATCCTCATGGTCATTGAAGCGGTGCAGAATCTCGGCCTTTTCCGCGTCGGTGGGAGATGGCCATAGAGAGGCATTGCCTGGGCCGGTCTCTGAGCGTTTGCTTCAAAGATGTCCAGCCTGCAGAAAGCACGATGTTAGCAAGACCCACGCAACCGAACGCTCACTTACTATTCGTCGAATTTCAATACTAAGTTGTTCAAATGACACACCTCCACATCGAAAGGTTAGTTGTTTTAGGAGCGGCAACTTGTTCAGGACTGGCGACGGGACGAGACGACGACGGGATCTCAGGACTCGGCGCTCGAGCCGCAAGCGCTTGAAGAGCGAAAAACTTGAGTCCGAGGTTATGCAGAAACGCCCCAGTCACCCATTGGGTGGTCGGCCATCCAACGTAGATAATAACCCTAGTTTGCCCTTGAACCTACCATCTTCATTACCATGAAGAGCACAAAAGATTCTGTAGCACATGTAGATCTCGCGTGAATTCTGGAACTTCGTCAAGGGATTTGCGGAAAGACGCATCGAAGGACAGAGGCCCTCCACGACGGGCACTTTATCGAGTGACAGAACGCTTCTATGTTGTTGCCGCAATTGCCGCCATTGCCACGGCCCGTTTCGAGCAACTCGACTCTGCCTTCCATGTGTCCTGTGAAGGCGCTATTGAGGTGGACAGTCATAAATTAAATCGGATCGTTCGCCATGATCATACGCCCGAACTGAGGTACGACGCCATCTGACTCCTCGAACGTCTCGATGGTGAATTGGACGTCTTCCTCCAACTGCACCAGGCTGATATCGGTGAATGATATCTCCACCAGGGGCTTGCCGATGATGCGGTGGAGATACAGTTCTGTTGACCGGTCCGAGATCTCGTATCTGTGTCATTGGCCAACTCTCGCCGTTCAAATGATGTCTGGATCCCCTGGGGACCCCATCTTTGTAGATTCCAAGGTCATCATCGACACAGTTTCATATCTGTAGGCCATAAGTCGCAATCAGCAGGAGGCCCTGGCTTGTCAGGGTATCTCTCGTGGAATTCCTGTACAAGCATGTCGCAGCCAGGCAGCACACCCCACCAAACCTGCCATGTCGCAGGGTGTCCGTCCTACAGTACCATGTATCTGAGGGTATTACCACCCGGCTGTTTAGAGTCTAAGATCCCCAGTACGACCTATTCTTCTTGCGCGGTCCCGTTTCTCACCACTATCTCCGGCGGAGGAGGCGGCGAGTTATCCCTTGACTGCGGAGCATCGTCGTTTTTGATGGATTCGGTCGGTATGTCGGCCTCGGGTTTGCAAGATGCCGACTCCTCTTTGCTCTGTGACAAGCTCTGACTCGGTTGGGCTGACATTTGTAGTTGATTGACGAGAGGCGAGGATTCAAGAGTCGAATTTGGCGATAGCTGACAACGCCAATACCGGAGACCAGGATTGACGAATGTAGGGAATCTTGCTTAGCAAGAGGAAGTGACAAGAGAGAGTCTGTCAGTCAATATCTTAAGTTGATCTGGATCACAGAGAGAGAGAGGCGAGGATTCAAGCGTCGAATTTAATGTCTGTTCGTGCCATTCGTGTATTTCATCCGGAGGCGTACTCGATCGACGCCGCTTCATCTTGAGGATGGAATCTTTATCCCCGGAATGGTCTCAACGTTCGTTGTATGGCTGGAACCGACTACCACGGCGACTACCATAGTCAAACCATCTCCACTCCTAATGGCAGTTATGAAATCCAACACCATAGTTGAATGGGATGAAGTCGACCCCGGAGTGCGGATGGTCCTGTACCTTGGCCATGAGGATATGGCAAGGAACGAGCTCCGCAATGACGTACTCTTCTGCTATGCCCAGGTACAGTACAGGCCGCCGACCATTTGTCCATGGTTATGTTCGTCTGTTGTGTAAAAGACAGAAAAGGGTTGACCTCATAGATGAGCGTGAAGTATGGTTAGACAACTGTTGATCTCCTGGACAAGTCTGATATATGGTTAGACCATCTCGCGAGCCAATGGGGCGGAGAGCCAGGGATCTGGGCCCTGCCGGACTGATAAGCCAAGGGAATGTTTGGTGTCGGTGTGTGGAAGAATGTTTGGCTGGCCATGTTAATGTTCCCGGTCCTCCAGCATCATCACAGCTCGCTCGTGTAATCTGAACCTTTTGGATGCCCAAGGTCGGTGCCATCGCCACACAGGAGGTATATTACTATACCAATATCGTCTCTTCTTTGCTGGTCGGTCAGGGTCTAGTATACTTCCTATACCCGCTCTGGTAGGCAAATCGTGTGGAGGAGTAGGTACTTCCGCTTTCTCGAAGCTGTAGATATAAGGTCTAGCGGATTGGTAGTAGAATCCCTTTCTACCTTAGTACTGTCATGACAGTGTGATAGCCCCCCCGTTATTGTTGCTGAATGAGCAACGGGACGCGCGATCGTGCCACTTACGGTTGCCACACGCATCCCTGAAGTGACCTGGAGCTTGTTGGCACATGGGAAAGGGTGTCAGTCTGTCAACACTGCCGACAACAGTCATAAAGCCACGGGAATTTATCAAAATTCCGTTCATGTACGACAGTCGGTGGCTCCCCACCTGCGTCGACCTGATGCTCCCTAGCATATAGAGAACATCGACATCAGGCAAGGTGAGGGGTCGTCGGCTCTGGGGGCTATGTGCGTACAAAGCCAATTGTTGCCCGCCAGCCCACAACAGACCAATTGTGGGATGAGCCCTCACTCAAGGCCCACAGGCGCAAGATGAATCGGTAGTCGTATTTAATCTTCTCCGGTGATTCGTGTATTCTTCTCGAGGACAAAAGCCCAAAGCAACGTATGCGGATGCTCCTGTCCATACGTGGTGAAAGCGGCAATTCGCCACAATCAGTTCCGTTTGTGCTGATTTGGTAGAGGAACTGGCACTTGCTGGTTGCCGCATTTGTTGTTGTTGGTGAGAAGAGAACTGGGTGTAGTGGGTATCGGTTGTCTGGTAGAGGTCCTACGTTTCACACTTGTCGGGAGATTAGCGTATGCTTCGGGATCGTTGGCTTTCAGCCAGGTAAGGTCTCTTTCATTTGGGCTTTTCGAGACTTTCAGTGCCTCCCTGATCCGTCGGTTCACGAGCGCCGAGTCCATCTTCGGTTGTGGTGCCATCTCTGAGCTCCTGACGGATCGATTGAAAAAGTTCACCGAAACGGAACAAAGATCGGCCTCAACGAACCCGTGGAATTCGAAACCAACTGGGGAGGATGCGCCGAGGTTCACCGGCCATTTGAGCAGCGAACTTGGTCGCAGCTCCGGCCTGCAGCCAATTGTCATAGTTGGCCAGGTTGGTCAAATGGACGTGCTCGGGCTTTGTATGAAGTGCGGTTTGTTGGTCTGCGAGACTTCGTGGCTACGAGACCACGATGCTAGGGAGGATGGCAACGCCCCTCTGACTCAGAGCTGGTGAAGAGACAGGAAAGATATTGACCAAAGGATATCTGGTGGCAACATGTGGTGTAGTTTTTGCGGCAAAGGATTGGCTATTGCGGTGTTGGGTTGAATGCATTCTTGGGTCGTAATAAACCATTCGAATCTCGGTATATCCAACAGTTGCCGCAGATGCGTAGACCGTAAGGGATGCTGGAAGTGCCCCTAGGGGTATCCTCGACCAGAACAGGATTCATAATATCGAGAACACAGAAGCCATACTGCCGACTCAGTGCCTTCAACACCGACTTCGTAGTTTTCACTACTACCCATCATCTTCAGATGGCCTCGCATGCTTCGTCGAGTTTTAAAGAGCTGTTCGGAATGATGGCTTGAACTCAACTCCATCGATTTGGTCCTCGTCCTGGAATCCATCCTCAACATTGGATGCAAACTAGCATAGTCAAGCTCTCCCAATTTCGTTCCGCTTATTATTCAATGGTCCAAAAGAGTTGCTCTTCGTCAATATCAATATAGGACTGGGGTACGGCCAGTCGATTGCGAGGTTGCAACTCGGCGTATTTGTCAGGATCCGTATGGGCCAGATTGCTGATCGTGCTGGGGTCAAGCGGCCACTCGACACCACCATGTGCTTCCCAATCTGCCAAAGCCTTCTTACAATGGAACAGGATTTGGGGGGTCCGCATGAGAGAGCGGGTGCATCGAAAGCACACTTCCACATGCGACTTTATGTATGACGACTCCAGCGGGACGGGTTCGGGCTTCAAACTTCAGTCTTGTACGATGTTCTGCAAGTGGTGTTGCAGCTTACTGTTGTGACTCTTCAGGTTGTTCCGACATATTCTCGACAATTCTGTCGCCCAAAGGCCCCCTTTTCAACATCAAAGAGGATCTTCCATCCATCGAGTGACTTGCCGGATTGCGTCCATGGCAACCCGCATCCTCTCCTCCTCGGTATGGTATGTGGCCAGCGTGACGTCGAAGCGCTGCTCTTCATCCTCATGGTCCACGACGAAACTAAGCGTTCCGCCTGTCCGCTCGCCACTCTGGTCTGTTGTGTACAGACCTTGTACTTGGTTTTCGGGGTCGACCGTTACCACTCGTGCTTTACGCGCTCCAGCAGTCCATGGTGAACCCGTCAAGCTGATCCTTCAATGGTCGTTGGGCCTTGGGCGCAATAGATAGTGGATCCAACGGGATCGTGCCAGACATCATGTTTGGCATGATTGACCAACTTCGTCGATTTGTGCAGGGAACGAATCCTTGACCTTCACCGCTGTCAGGGAAGAATGGACATACCGAATACCAGAAAGCCCTGGGATGTTCGGAAGTTTTTGGAATGTGTTTAGAGCAGCACAATCAAGTACTCCCTCTGTACTTGATTCGGAATCTGTCAGAAGCGAGGGCAGCCTATTCCCATAGAAGGAAGGATCTGGTCAGATAAACCCTAGATCTGTTCAGATGAATTCAATCTTTTCTAATGCTCGTTTGGGCTTCTGCCTCTCAAGGCTCGATCCAAGATTCTGTCAGGTGCGCTTCCAAGTCGTTCGCAATTTCGATTTGTCCAGCCTATCTCGAGCCAGCTCGGCTGAGGAATCGGATAGCTTTCTCATGTTTCCTTGGTCGTCTTTTGCCACCTGCCTCGTCCTCAGAGGCTCGAGGGCGGCAGACCCATTCTCGATGGTATGGTTGATAGATCGAGCCGCTAACGGTGTACTGAAATGCTATAGTAACTCATCTGAAGGGTTTCTGCTCGGCATCGGGGGTGGCCTTACAGTCGGCAAGTCCGGCTGGCTTCATCTGCGCAATGAAATTGGTCGATTCAATGCCGCACTCATCCTTGATGTTAGGATGACGAGTCTTCGGGTGTTGTGCCGTCCAACTCCCAGTGATGGCCTCATCTCTCAGCTCTTCCTTCTTGAAACGTCCTGCGATGCGCATTGGTGCAAATCCCAAACGCCGACGCCCCTCCAAGTCTTGTGCATCGCACCGTTCCAATGTCATATCAGGTCATCGAACTATGCCTCCCTCGATGCAGAACCACTCACGTTCAGCATTCTCAGTGCCTTTGCACTGTACCAAATACGCCTCGTCCTCACTGGCTCTCGGATCTAAGCAAAGAAGTCAGCGGGTTCCGACGAGTTACGAGGGGAACCCACTTTGTTTGGCTTCGAATGCAACCTGGTCGGAAGGGTCGCGCCGGTCTGGCTGCAGGGTGTTATCGATCGTGCTCTGTAGACAAGCATATTCCTGCTCAGCAAATGGCTCTAAGCCCGGACCTTTTCGACGAAGCGGTTGCCCCCGCGTCGACGCTCGTCGACCAACATGACGAGAATGGAGAGCGAGCTTTCTGGGTCGAATTCTTCTTCGTCGGCAGCTTTTCCCAGTGGTGGCTGTGGCTATGAGCAGCAGCAAACTCACCACTTGTGCCAACACCTTGTTTTCCTTGTGGCGAGTTTTCTTAGAGGATGTTGTTTACCTGTTTCTGATCAGCCCCAGCGTCTTTTTCAAGCCAGGAGACTTCCCCGATTGCTTGGTATGTCGCTAAAAACATTGACAGGCCTTTCGCGAGTGGACATTTGCTGGCACGTCGTATTTGGTCTCTCGTGGTTCCTTGGCCAGTTGTTCTCCTGTCTGGCGAGGCGAGAGTCTCGCACCTTCTTGCCCCATGTGTCTTCCCGCGCCTGCATGGATGTTGCAGTTCCTTGCCTTTCAGAGAGGTTTCGATGTTGAGTTGAAAATGGTCCAGCCACCATCGTCTACCGTGGACAGGGCCCGGTCTTCTAGGCGTCTTGATAGACAAGCTGGTAGTAGCGGTGCGAAATTTGGGCTTTCGGCAGGCAAGACCAGTGAATGGCATTGGCAAATAGCCACAGGTCGTATGTCTCAAGCACGCCGAGGATCCAGATGTACTGGGTATGCTGTTGACCGAGTCGATGGACTCGACTTATAATCTGAATAACCGTATTGATGTTGTCGGGAACCTTTGGTGAAATTGGAAGGAAGTCTGTCCACACCCGTGGCTATACGACGAATCCCAGACGCTTCATCATCCTGAAACCAGTGGAAGATCACATTCGGAACACAAGTCTACCAGAATGAGTGTGCCCGCGGGTCCTCATGGCTCGACAGGCACACAGCAGATCGTTGGTGATGATCAGGTTGGAATACCCAAGTTGAGATTCTCCTTGACAAGCTTGACCTTCGCGTACTGGTAAAGACGGAGTTGTAGTTGGGCGTTATATGCCGTCGATCGCCCATTCAAGTCGACCTGCTCTTTAGCCAAATCGATAGCAGCCATTGCCATAATTTCGTTCACCCGAGATTCAGGTCGGAATACTTGAGATTCTCTTTAACAAGCTTGACCTTGGCACTTTGGTCAAGACGGAGCTGGGCGTTATGTGCAGTCACAATCGCCACTGTCGCATCCTTATTCAAGTCCATCTGCTCTTTGGCCAATCAATAGCAACCATTACCATGATCTCGTTCACCCGAGAACCGCTGTCCACAGGAATCGTGCCACATCGGTTCTTCTTAGGCAGCGATGATGGGAATCAGATGTTGAGATAGATTAGACAACGTTCTCGATTGTCCTTATCCTTATTCCATTGTCGAATTTTGGCCGCCATCGGACGGTTCTCCTAATTCACCGACTCGTCGTTCAAAAGTTTCTTCTGGTATCCGAAGTTGCTGACCACGGCCACACAGTTCACGATCTAGGGAGATCGCATGAGCGACCTGATGCATCGGCAACAGATTTCTACAGGAGTCTGGAGCGACTGGGTCTTCAAGGGTGTAGCCACTGCCTGAGTTGGTCTCTGAGCGTTTGCTTTGAGAATGTCAAGGCTGTAGAAAGCACGCTGTTAGCAAGACCCACGCAACCGAACGACCACTTACTATGCATCGAATCTCAACACTAGGTTGTCCAAATGACATACTTCAACATCGAAAGGTTTAGTTGTCTGGTCAAGCGACAACAAACGTAGTTTGTCGACACATCAGATGGCAACCTAAGTGGCATAGGTTTGCCCCCGTTCAGTCAGCGAACACAGACTGGCTTCCGGGAAAGGAGTTAGTCGCCGCCACTTTAGGTGAGCCAGTTCTCCGGAGGTCATTAGGCGTTCGTCGACTGGTCTCCTTTGGTAGTGTATGTTGTGGAAATGCGGCTTAGAACTAAAGAGGTATTCTCCGACCATGTGACATGATAGAGGGTTTGAATTGTCCGAGTCACCGTGGCATCGCCAGCTCTGGTTGTATCTCTTGTCTGATAGGCTGGTCGAATGAAACTGGGGTTTCGACCAAACAACGACAGCTCCATGCTGCCTTTGACACTGTCACAAGGACTGACAGTTCAGTGTCCTGACAACCGAGGATCTGCGCTGCCGAACATCATCCGGTTCATCCCAGTATCCAAGAGCATCTGCAGCGTCCCCATAGGAAGGTGCTTCCACACTGACGTTGGACATCTTTGCCCTAAGGTCCCAAGAATAAGAGGCCGAAGGCCCAGTCTCGACTAGTCCGCTGAAGCAACGTCACGGAGTCTGTCTCACTGAAAACCCCCAAGGTACTTTTGGCAGGGTTCCACGCATCGACAACAGACTGGATGATCAAGGTTGTCTGCTACCGCATGTGCTGGCAAGCGAGCAACAAGTCTCGTACAGCCATAGTACAATTCGGCGGGATCTATTGTCAATCAGCAATAGCCCAGCAAGCCAACAGCATGCAGAAAGCAACCTACCGGTTCACACCGATGTGCTTGTTCCACGCAATAGACACATTTACCGTCTTCACAATCGCATTGTGCAATCCCTGCAAGCTGTCAGCAATGGCTCAGTATGGTATTCTCAGGTATTGACCAACCGTGGTCATCAAAGAGGATCTGGGGAGTCCTGGTCAGAGACCGAATGCACCTGCAGCAGTAGTCGACGGGAGCCTGCGAGCATTGCGTACGCAATGGGACGGGTACAGTCTGAGCGGGTCGTCTCTCGCGAGCATGCAAAACGTCCAGACTGCGAAAAGCATGCTGTTAGTAAGGCTTACGCAACCGAATGGTCATCAGATCACTGGCGTTGAGCAACGCGAGCGACCTCTTCCAAGCTGTTGATCACCGGCAATTCTGTCATGACTCTCATGCGAAGATCTTGCTTCAGGGCAAGGAGTGTCTCCCACCCTTGCCTTTCATCTCTTGTCAACTCTAGAATGTACCGCACGGCATAGTAGGACCAACTTGGATAGGAGGAAGCTGTAGACGACGGGTTCCAGTCAGAGCAGTGTGCATGGGAAGAAGAGACATACCTCGATCGGGAACGCCTCTTAACAGGCGCTGCTTTTCCTCTAATGACTTCAAACTAGCCGTGAGTGTTCTCCCCGCCAACGTATCATATGCGGTCACAACGATGCCGAAGGCGCTTAGCGGATCTTCGGGGGGAAAAGCCGCCAAAATCTCTTCGGCGGCGGTATTCGCATCGGATGACAACATGAGCATCCGCTGCTCGTCACTGAGGTCCGCGTCACGTTCGTTTCCATAGAAGATGCGAAGCGGGAGCGCCGGGGACCCGTCATAGCGCCCGCCATTCCTCCAACCAAACGCTCACAAGGTTAGGGGGTGCGACAATAAGAGTTGGGCGAAAGTCTTGTACAACGTCCGCATTTTGCTGGCCATCCTCGCTGCATTCGGCGTCGTCGCATCGTTTGGAAGCTGACTTGTAGATGGTCAGCAAGATCTGGAACGTCTTTCCTAGTCCACAGTCGTGCCGCCGACCAGGTAAGCAATCATTGCGTTGACGTGCGAGAATCCATTTGCCGATCCGAGCGCGCTGGTGCACTGAGTAGCCCTGCACCAAATGCGAAGCACTGCGCACGTTGTTACACGCGACTTTGTGTGCTAGCATAAAGTTAGCAAGCCTCGAGCATGGAATAGCATTAGCAAGACCACCTACTGTCTGGATCAACCAAGACCAATTCGAGGCGCTTCACCGAACGAACGCACCTCTGACAGACCATCTCGTCGAAGGACTGGGTTGCTGCCAGAACCAGAGGAACAGGTCCTTCTTTCACAATGCCTGTGCGATATGTTTATATATAGTATATATAACGGAGCTGGGCGGGAGAGAAGTTACAGCAACTCCCTCACAGCTTAGGAGCTGAACAAGCGAGGAGGAGGAAGAGGAGGAGGAGGAGGAGGAGGAGGAAAGAAGAAGACGAAGAGGGAAGTAGAAGAGGAGGAGGAGCAGGAGGAAAGAAGTGGGAGGAAGTAGTCTTTATACCCCAAGCAGAAGATACTTACACCGCTAACTCTTCACCGGTTGAAACATCAACGCCCAACGCAGCCCAGCTGGATATTGAAGGGAACCGTTTCAGAGTGCCTTGGACAGGCAGCCATATCACCGAAAAGGAAAACCAGAGGGCAGGACGTGCATACCAGTGGATGGGAGGTGAAAACCAGTGAGCGTGACGGGCATACCAATGGATGGGAGGTGAAAACCAGTGGGCGGGACATGCAAACCGATGGATGAAGGTGAAATCCAGTGAGCGTGACGTGCAACCCGATGGACAGGAGGTGAAAACCAAAGGATAGGATGAGGCTGTGAAAGAAAGCCTTTGCGGGGGACCCACATCACGCACCGGGGCAGGGCCAACCACCGACTCACCAGACATGATTGACTCTGGGAGCTGGAACTTGCCTGGTGCATTCAATGGCCATCTTCATCGGGCGTGGACGTGGATTCGAACAGTCATCACTCGTGAGCATGACGGTTGCGGGGATGGGAAATTTACAGGAGTACGGAGGACGGGGTACGTACCGTACATTCATCCGGTGAAACCGACAGTGGCGACTTCTGGGAAGGCAGCCCCCGTCCCAGAGCGCCCTGGGGCTTGTTTCATGGACAGTCTTCAAGGAGTGAGACATGTCACGACAGAGATGGACATGGGGGGGAGGGTGGTGAAGAACGAGGGGTCGAGGGGAAGGTGGATGGCAGAGACAGACATCTATCTCACCGCCGTTGCGAGGAATTCATCACCTCCCCACTTCGCTGTGTCGGTGTCGAGAGGCTCTGCTCCAGCATACAGGTCCGTCGGCTGAAGAGAGTCAAGCAGCGAGCAGCGAGCAGCTTTCTTCTCACACCCAGTCATGCACGAAGTCTCGTACCCAGAGACTGGAGACTGAAGTCGAAGAGGGAGGCTGCTGTCCCGAAAGCGGAAAGACTTTCCCTCTCCTCTCACTGCCGAGGGAACGCCGACGGACGTGCTTACACATAGATATCTACAACTCTTCCACGGTCTTATCAAGTGGATAGACAAATCTCCAAGCCAGGGTACAAGAACCTTCATTGCTGTCGATAGCAAGTGGATATATAGATGGCGTGGTCGTAATTTACAGCAGTAGATAGTCCAAGAACCAATGTAACCACCGTCGTCTGCAATATTCAAAAAGGGGCAAATTGACCAGAAAAGCGAGCGATGGTCCCTGGCCATGGCCACGGACCCTCTCTGACGTGTACCGGCGACTACGCAGCTTCCGGACCCCGGCGACGAAGCTCGTCGTCGGTCTTCTCCTTGTCCAGTGCCGATGACGAACTACCCGCTTCGTCTTCCTGGATTTCGGCTTCGATGATCGGGCCGGTGTAGAACTTCCTGCCCCCAGCATACCAATAGATCGTGGAGCAAATCAAGATCAAGGCCAAGAACGCAATGGCGTAGTTCATGTTGTTCGCCGTCACCGGGCGTATGGTAGGCAAGATGAAGATTATGGTGACGAAGAAGGTCCAGATGCACGCCCATGCATTCACATAGACCGACACTTTTCCCATGTGCCATGGGCCTGGCGTGAACTTACCAAACGCCAGTTTGCAAACGATGGGAATGACATACGACCAATCGAGAGCAATGGCGCAGACGTTGAATACACCGGCGATGGCAGTATAAGACCCCAGGGCAATCAGGTTGATGGCGATGCACCAGAAGACGCTGATCCAGACGGCATATAGCGGTGTGCCGGTGAAACGGTTGACCTTGGTCCAGATATTCGAGAAGGGAATCAGACGATCTCGAGAAAAGGCGAACACGGTCCTCCCTAATGCTTGTGTCGCGGTGAAGCAGACGAACTGCAAGATAATGAATGCCGCCACGGTGAAGAAAATCCCGCCTCCCTTGCCAAGTGAATTGTAGAAGATTTGGGCGACAGGCTGGTAGATGGGCGAGGCCAAGATCTCTGCCGGATCACCCATGCAGAAGCAGAGGACGATGTTGAACAGCCATCCCAGGACGTAGGTGACAAGCATGGCCAGAGAAATAGCCCACGGTGCCTTGATTTCAGGCTCGGAGATTCTGCGCTAGTTAGTAGTTGATCATCTGGGTGCGAAGCTACCATGGACCTACTCTTCCGTGATGTGCGCGGTGGCATCGTAGTCGGTCATGGTCCAAGAGACGGACAAGAAGCCAAATAGAAATGACCATCCGACCGGGCTCCAGCCGGCATTGGCTTCAACATTGGTGAAGACATAGGATGCATTGTGCTTGTTGTCGGTCTTGGCCAGGAGAGCAATGGCGCAGGAGATGAGCACGGCGAAATGGAAAATGACATAGGTCTTGGTCATCTTCTCCATCCAGTATGTGGAAAGCGAGTTGACGAGGCCATTGAGCACCGTCAATGCGACCATGACTCCGACTGTCTCGTTGGTGGTTGGAAACCATTGGAAATCTCGACCGATGGAGACGGCAGCAAGTAGAATCTGAGCGGAGCCATACTCGGACGAGGCGACGCCGGCGACTTGTCCCAGGAGATTGATCCAGCCAGTCACCCAACTGATCGAAGGTACCCAAGCTTTGGGTGCCAAGCGGGAAACAGTGTAGTACAGTCCACCGCAAGTCGGATAGGCAGACACCAATTCAGCAACCGAGCAGGCAATGCACATACAGCCAGCACCAGAAATAAGCCAGCACCAGACGGCAGAGGCCGAACCACCCGCCTCCAAGGGATAGATGAAGGTGGTGGTGGTAGTTGCAAACAGACCCGAGATGCTGACCGCGAAGGAAAAGGTCGAGAGATAGCCAAACTCACGCTTGAATACCTGCGCCTCGTCAGTAGAGTTCTCTCTATGTCGGCTCTGGGTTGCCCTACAGGCTTGTACCCGAATTGTTCGGCAAGGGCTCTATCAGCCGCATTGAGCTCGTCTAGCTGCACGGTCTTGCGTCTTCCCGATGCATCTCTGATTTCCACCGTTCCGACGCTGTGTCGGCGGAGGTTGCTCTCGTCGATTGGACCGGTTGTGACCTCTTTGTCTGTGGCCATGTTTGCCGGAGGTAGACGAGTCCTTCAGTCCAGCCGCAGGGGCAGGGCGAGGCGAGGCGAGGCGAGGCGAGGTATTTGTAGGGCAGGTGATGCTTCAGCGCCACTTGCGATAACGAACGACCCGTTTGGCGCGGGTACAATAAAACGACTGTTTCTCGTCGACTTCGAGGATCGGCATGTGAAGCCGGTTGAGAATTCGATTGGAGGTGACAGTCAGCTGGTGCAGTTTACCACTGTTCTTCGCTATACACGGACTCCAAGTGTATGAGATGAAGGAAATGCAGAGATTTAAAAGTCAGCTGAAGATGGTTCGAGCAGGGTTTGCGATCGGGAAGCAATTCTTTCTCCGCCCTGGGTCCTTCGGCCATGGGTATGGGCTCGTGGGCTCGTGGGCCCCTCAGGTGGGTGGCATTTGCACAGGTATGACCGCATCTTGCGACGGCAGATGCCAGGATGGAGACTACTAGAGGGGGAGCTCGACGGCGATGGGGGCGACGGGGGCGAGGATTGGCTGATTCTGCCAGAAGAAAGATGGACGGGGTGGCCGGTGCGTGGTGGGATAGGGCTAAGGCCTGACACCGGGCGCCAGCCTCCAGGAAACGGACAAGGGCCCCTTAGCCGTGGATGTGATGGAGTCGAGATCGGGGAGGTTGTGTGATGGCACAAACTACGGGTGTTAGTCCGTGGTCAAGCTTCAGCATTTGGGTGGGAGGGGAGATACCTATGTCTGATGGTACAAGCCACTTTGCTGAACAGGGCAAAGCTGCGATGGCTGCGATGGCCCAGCGGCCGCCTGGATGATGAACATGTCAGCCATGACCCCGGGCGCCTGAGGCCCCTAAGCCCCGTTCTGAGTGTTCCCACATGAGGCGACCGATGCCTGGGTAAGGTATGTACGGAGTGTGCATTTCCGGCTTGTGATTCGGTTGTTGCTCTGTAGGGGCGCCGGAGAAAACATTTTTCTTCAACAGGCCACAAACTCAATTTAGGAGCGCAGCGTGCAGGGCGCAGGTAGTAGGCAGGTATCACCCTCAGTTACGTATCGGTACGCCCGCGTTCCGTCCTGACAACCTGTCATCGTGCTTGTTAGTGTCTGCATCGTCACCGTCCAAGTGGCATTATGTAGTACTCCGAACCTACGGAGTAGTAGTCCTGATAAGCCTAAGAAGCCCTCCAGTTGAGCAGCCCAGTGTCAGTGTCAATCTTGGTGTCTGTCCAATGGCTACGGCCGGTTCGTGCTCGGCCTCGATAACAGACCACGACCCTCAAGCACATCGCACCTCGAGCTTAATCAGTGCAGTCTTTCCAGAATCCACGGGCATCGAATAACCAAATCAGGCCCGAAGAACCGACTCCCAGCTCTGCCCCTGGTCAGCCACCCCCAGGCGATGATACGTTACAATCAGTCGGTGACTCGGTCCAGTGGATGGAGACGAGACATGGCCCCTTGGCCTGACTCTTCCAATCAAAAATGCCTTGGTAAGTGTACGGGTAATCCGTACTCCGTCGACAGTAATCGATATACGTACCTCACCTGCCTACTAAGGTGCCTGGTCTCCACGAGATTGGATGGTGTGGCTGCTCGCATCAAAGTGCCACTTTCGTCTGCGCCGCCACTACATCTCACTCCCACTGAGAGCAGCATCTACGTCGTCAGTCAATAGCGCCTAGGTAGTTAACAACAGCAGAATCCTTCACCTTAACCACTATGCCCTTACGCAGTCGGTGGAGATGTAGCTGCTTGAACTCTGAATCATTAAGCTATTTGCTTCCTGCTCTGATCTTGGGGTCGGGACAAAGCCTGCCGTGACGCGACCGGAGGAACAGGCGTCAAGAACAAGGCTTGTCCCCGTCTTTGAAGTAATTGTACAGAAACCCCATTGTGTCGCCGATGACAACCTCAATCGTCGGGGCGAAGGCGAGTACACCCTTAGGCGTGAGACGCTGTGATGGTGGCAGGTCCCGCTGGCTCATGGTCGACAATCACACCTGATGGTCGACGGTCGACCGGGAGACTCAGCGCCAACTGCCTACTAGGCGTTGGACGCAGCAGGAACACTGTCATTGCTGGCGCCCCAGCCCTCCTCCGCTGGGGGAGCTGCAGCGACGTTGGTCTCACCGCCCGAACCCCATGCAGCCTCAGCATTATCGTCTCCCGCACCCCAGGCGCCGCCCTCAGCTCCATTTCCCGCGTCTGCCGCATCCATGTCGGGTTCTTCTTCCTCCTCGAAGTTGAGAACACCACCCTCGGGTTTGAATTGCTGCAAGAAGTCCGGGACTTCCTGCCCGCATTCAATGAGAATCTTGGTCAGAAAAGGGCCCAAGCCTTCGTCCTTCTCATTGTAGAAAGAAGTTGCAAGCCCCTCATTTCCAATGCGTGCAGTGCGGCCTGTCCAACTGTCAGCTTTGATCAACCCCGGGGCTTCGCTCCAGTTGCTTACCAATGCGATGAACGTATTCATTGCGACCATCGTGCTCAGCCGACGGGAGGTCGAAGTTGATGACATGCATCACATTGCCTGGGGATTCGTTAGTGAGACATTGTGGCCTTGCAGCAATATTTTACTTACGGATGTCAAGACCGCGACCGGAAACTCCAGTGGCAACGAGGATGGGAGACTTGCCAGACTTGAAGGCTCGCCTAACTTCATCAGTTTATGATAACAGAACAGCATGCAGTATTGCTAGCTTACAGGGCATCTTCTCGTTCGAACTGGGTGCGGTCGGAGTGGATGGAAGTGGTCGGCAAACCCATGTTGAACAGATAATCGTCCACAAAGTCGGCAGTCTTCTTGGATCGGACAAAGATCAGAGTGCGAGATGGGGGCATCGAGATGAGCAAATCGTAGAGAGCTCTCATCTTCTTGTCTTGGTCGGTCCACATGATCTGTATCGAGTCAGCTAAATGTAGGGATTTGGGACAGCCATAGCGTACATTCTGCTTGACGTTGATATGAACAGAGCCAGTACGGCCGATGCTGACATGAACATGATCTTTAGCGAGGAACTTCGCAGCCAGTTTCTGGAGACGCTTCGGGAAGGTGGCTGAGAACAGGAGATAGCGATGATCACCGTCGGTATTCGCATCTAAGTTGTCAGCAACTAGAACGCACCGCATCAGCCTGCAGTAACTTACCACCACCAGACATGATCTTCAACATCTCCTGCTCCCAGTCGTCGTGCAACATCTCATCGGCTTCGTCGATGATTGTGTATCTTCAATTGGTTAGCCGTAGTGAAACACCCGTCAACGATTTCTAACCTGACGCGAGCTAAAGACAGAACATTGGGTCGACTCATGAAGTCGAGCAACCGACCAGGTGTGGCGACGAGGAGGTCACAACCACGAGCAAGCTGACTGACTTGATCTCTCGCAGGAGCGCCGCCATATGCCACACAGGGTCGTAGCATGGATCGGTAGCAAAGGCGACGTGCTTCATCAAAGATCTGACAGCAGAGCTCGCGGGTTGGGGCAACAATGAGAATCAACGGCTCCGCCCGAACGCCCTCGCGAGAAGGATCAAAGCCTACAGCAATATTTGGACGAGGGGCTGCAAGCTTCTTGACCTTGCCCATCAGCTTGGAGATGCATGGAACGAGGAAAGCAGCCGTCTTGCCAGATCCTGTTAGATAGTCAGCGAGGCCCTCAATGCATTTTTGGCAGACACCAACCAGTCTGTGCAACGCCAATCATGTCATGACCCTTCAGAACGGCTGGTATAGTGTAAGCCTGGATCGGAGTCGGATGCTCGTAGCCGCAGAGGTCGATGTTTTCCTCGATGACGGGATGAAGACCGGTGTTCTTGAACTAAATGTATGGTGAGTACGAGTTCAGACCTAGGGGCCTAGGTGGTACCGACGCTCTTGATCGGCTCGACGCGAGTTTCCGATTCAACAATGATTTTGACTGTGGTGAGACTATTTCCTCAGTCAGATGAAACCCAGCAGTGATGCTCGGGCTGACTTACTTCTTGAATTTATCACCTGCCCGATTGATGTATTCTCCACGAAACAACTCTTTCTCAAGGTCTTCATGTCTTGGGCCTACATCACCAAAGTCTTCCTGCCACTCGTACTTCTGTGCGTCGTGGGCCCAACTAGTAGACTTGTAAGCGTTCTCATCATTCTCGCCCTCACCACCGGTTGCACCATTTGCACCCGTAGCAGGTGCTGCGGCATCGTAGTTGAATGGTTGAGGCGCGCACCAGCCGGCTTTGCGAGCATCTTCGAGGCGCTCTTCTTTGCTACGCTCGACGGCTTGTGCAGGAGGAGTGTTGGTGGCTTCGTTAAGTGCGTTGGCCATGTTGCTAGTATCGAAGGATGACATGGCACCTGAGTAACAATGTGAGTAGTTGTGGGGAGAGTGAGATCAAAGTGTGATGCAATAGAGAAAAGAAGAGTGGTAGAGGACGATCAAGCAGATGCGTATTGATGGAGTGAAGTGAGCTACCTTCGTGGTGGGCGTCTCTCAAACCTTTCCCAACTGCAGGCCGATCTTGGAGGAACTAAGCTAGGCAAGAGTGCGGTGATGCGAGGAACGAGACAAGTTTGAGACTGGGCATAAAGGCAGAGAGGCAAATGAAGAGGAGGGGTTGCTGTGTCTGTGGGCGAGAGAGAATGGACGAGGTACGTACCCGTAGCTGGAGGTGAAGGAACACGGTCTTCAGCGGCACCCCACGACGCCATCTTTGCCGTCAGGCTGCGAGAGGGCAGTTGAAGGCTGTTCAGAAGGAGACGAGTAAGAGGTAGAGATAGAGCTTGAGGTTGAGGTTGAGGTAAGGAATAGAGTCGGGTTGAGTCAGAAGGAGAGGTGAATTTGAAGAGCGGAAACGCAAAAGTGTCAACAAACTGACCAAACCTGCAACGCAATACTAGCTGCAGTGAAGGACGGCGTATTGCCGCATCTTGGTCTTGGAAGTCAGCAGAATACCTACACATTTCTCGCACATGCAGTCATCTTGTTCAATTTGTTCACCCTGAAGGATTCATGATACAGAAACCCCGACCAAAGACCCGAAGCCTTCCCTTGCGATGCCTCATGCACGGCTTCGAAACATGCATTCCCAATTCCAACAGTCTCTTAATCATTGATCAGGGCGCATGAAAAGTCTGCCGTCCTCTAGCCTTGCTGCGGTAGCTTCGACAATCGACGATGGCAGTCTGCTCAGCATTCTCCTCTAGAGAATCACTCAGGTCGCTGCGAAGAGCAACATATGCGCCCTACCCAAAGCAGAGATGATCGCGCTCCCTCCCAAGGCCCCAATATTTGACGGCGAAGATTTCCCATCATCAAGCAAACAATACTCACAGCTGGTTCATTGATGGGGGTATAGGACTATGCCAACACCAGGAAGGCAAGGAGACGGAGAGCAATCTTTGGAATAGGACTGCTGTCTTACTTACACCGCCGAGGCAAGCTGCAGAGTCCCTCCATCCTCTTGTCCACAAGCCAATCAGCCTTGGGCGACAAAGAATTGCCTGCTATCACCACTCCATATATTCCCGAGGTTGGATGGTTCAAGATTACCTACCGAAGGAAGCTATGGGAAGTAGGACTCCTCAACCAAGACAACAGGCATGAGTCGAAGAAGCCACTACCACGCCCAGAGTGGTAGTCCGCATAATACTTGCTCGTGCAACCTGCGGCTGAGGTCGAGACCGGTCGCAACTAGGAGGAGGGCGAAAGGGCAGAATGGCTGATGTCGCAAGAATGAACTCCCGCTTGTCGTTCCTGCACTTGAGGTTACTGGTGCTCGACGCTAGGATTGCCTTTGATTTCTACGTCGGACCGCGGCCGCTCGAAGGACAAAAATGCCATGTCGAACCCTACATCTTAACTTGCCCGTTGCTCTGAAAGCTGCAAATCCCAGATAGCTCTCTAGATGAAATCTTGTAGGATAAAGGCTAGATGAAATCTTGTAGGATAAAGGACGTCAAGTTGCCAATTTTGAACCGGCCAGTGAATTATGGACGGCGATCTGGAGAGTAACAGCGCCTTAGAATGTCAATCCTGCGACGCTGCTTTTAAAGGGTTCTACCATTTTCATTGGATGGATCAGGGGACCTTGTGGGGATGAGAAAGAACCCAATTATGAGCTCCGGTTGGCCACAGGGCGGCGTCACTCTCGTCCAAAAGGGGGGTGGTCTCGCTCTGAATATTATTCGTCTTGGCGTCGTGGAATTTGTGTGCGGTGCGAATTAACCCCCCTCTCGAACAAATCTACAAGTTCGCGCACCGCACCGTCAATCAAGCTCAACTAACCCGACCAAGCCGCCAACATGACGACCCAGCCAGGAGCCATCTCGAAGAAGCGCAAGTTCGTCGCCGACGGTGTCTTCTATGCCGAGTTGAACGAGTTCTTCCAGCGCGAGCTGGCCGAAGAGGGCTACTCTGGTGTTGAAGTCCGGGTCACTCCCACAGTCACCGATATCAGTATGGCGGCAGTTCCTACGAATCCATGAGAAGCAGTATCTGACTTTAGGGTTGCAGTCATCCGGGCCACACACACTCAAGAAGTCCTGGGCGAGCAGGGTCGACGAATCCGCGAACTCACCTCCCTCATCCAAAAGCGATTCAAGTTCCCCGAGAACAGCGTGTCCCTGTATGCCGCCAAGGTGCAAAACCGCGGTCTGTCCGCCGTGGCGCAATGCGAGTCCCTCCGATACAAGCTGTTGAACGGTCTGGCGGTGCGAAGAGCATGCTACGGTGTGCTGCGATTCATCATGGAGAGCGGTGCCAAGGGCTGCGAGGTGGTCGTGAGCGGCAAGCTGCGAGCTGCGCGTGCCAAGAGCATGAAGTTCACTGTAAGATGATGACCTTTTCCCTGAGTCTCTGAGAGAGGCCGTACAAAGGTGGAATCATTGACAAATGCGTGTGACAGGACGGCTTCATGATCCACTCTGGCCAGCCGGTCAACGACTTCATCGACTACGCTACCCGCCACGTCCTTCTGCGACAAGGTGTCTTGGGTATCAAGGTCAAGATCATGCGCGGCAGCGACCCCGAAGGCAAGGCCGGCCCCCAGAAGACTCTTCCCGACAGCGTCACCATCATCGACCCCAAGGAGGAGCAACCCATTCTCCAGCCCATGTCGCAGGATTATGGTGCCAAGGCTTTGGCTGCTCAGCAGGCTGCACAGGACGCCCGGGTTGCCGAGGACGAGGCTGGTGCGGGCGAGGAGGCGTTTGCCCAGGAATAAAATGCTGGGCCTGTGCTGCGCGGGGCGTTTTGTCGATTCACATAGCATACCTTTTCTCGGCAGAGTGAAGAATCACCTGGGCCCATTCTGAGTGTGCATGGTGTCATGCCCGAACGGACGCTCGCAAAATGTCATGAGGCGACTTGCGTGCTGTAGACGAAGATCAGGATTGAATGAAAAAGGAATCATCAACCATGTGACTCTGGTCACGTTCTATTGGCATCTACATATCTCTTTTCCCCGGCTTCTTTCTTCTCTCCCTCTAAGCCGGCCAGTTTTCCCGGGGCCGTCCGTGCCTCTAGCTCACCTCACAGGAAGACCTCGACATTGAATTCCACTGTACTGACAGGATACTTCAGGTCGAACTTTGCAAGCACAGTAGGATGCAGGATGCCAAAGGTGCCAATGACAACCTCTTGGCCCGCGATTCTGGCGTGGATGCTGGCCCCGTGGCCCGGGAAATACGTGGGGTCGTCGAGTTCCTGGATCCAGTATTCCATCCCTTGAGGTTTTCCATTCTTGATCTCCAGTCCTTCTTCGTGGGTAATGAACGCCGCCTTCAACATTGCCATTATGCGGTCCAGCAGGCCATGGACGACCTCGAAGCCGGATGTCTTGCCGTACCATGCCGCGGCAAAGTGACGCTCGTTGCGGCTCTTACGTTCCAACGACTCATCTTTGAACGCGACATCGCTGACTTCGAAGATCTTGATGGGTATTGAGTGGTGCTTGTTCTCGCGAATTGTTTTTAGCAGACCTGGGAGCAGTGTTGTTCTCACCACCTGATACTCGGCTGTTTTGGGATTGGCCAGTCTCACGGCAGTCTTGCCGTCATCCTTGCGGTTCAGCCAGGCAAAGTTCTCGTCGTGTGAGCACAATATCAACGGTAGAACTTCGGCCCAGCCGGCCATGGCAGCCTCCTGTCGCAGGATATCTGATAGCTTGTTGATCGCAAGTGGCGCGGCGATTGTAGCCCCGACTTTGGGAAACGCTCTTGGAAGCTTGTTGAAGCCATACGCAATGCAGACATCTTCCATGATGTCGGCCTGATGCAGCACATCGGCTCGCGTAGGCGGTACGTCCACGTCGACCAAGTTAGGGTCTGACTTGGAAGGCCTTGCGGTGTAAGACATACGGGTAAGAAGATCGCAGATCTCCTCAGGAGAGAGCGAAAGACCACAGCACGCGTTGATGTAATCTACTTCAGCTTGTGTGGCACGTGGTGTAAGGTTAGGCACCTGCCTCGACTCGCCATTGTGCTCGGATATGATTTGAACCGGCTCAACCGTAAATTCTTCCGCGGTGTACTGAGAGAACATGGCAACGATAATGTTGATGACGATGTCCAACTTTGTCTTGTCGGTCGCCGTGACCTCAATGAGAACGTTTTTCGTGTCGAGCGTGATCTTGCTCAAATCTCCATTGATGATCGGTGGAAGAGAGCACACGTTCCGGTTGGAGTCGTAGATGACAGGGTATACAGGAGAATCTCGGATGATGTGCAGGTACCGCCCAAGGTGTTTGTCCTTGTCATAGAAGGCCATAAGTTCTTCGCCGTTCATCTCCTGGGACTGATTGAGCGGGACGAACTTGATGTCTTTTGGTGGTAGTGCTTCGTAGGTGAAGGGGCCTTTGATCGTATCCAGGTCGTGTGTTCCGACGGAGACAAGTGTCCGTTGCCGGGCCAGATTTTGGTGCAGCTTGTCCTGAAGGTCGATGAAGGACGCATATCTCGCCTCGTCGAACTTGATATTGCGGAGAACGGCCCCGGACACGTACGGCCGTATCCTCGCGGTGTCCTTGGTGATTGTGATGGTTTGGAGCTGGCCATTTGGCGGCGCTTTCAAAACATACTGTGGCGCCGGAACCCTGCGGTTGAAGATGTTGAGCATGAGTTGGATGCCCTCGAAGCAGAGCATGTCATATCGATTGGCGGGGATCTCAATTTTCAATTGCGGCGGTTCTTGCTTGCCGTTGACGATCGGTCTCTCGGTGAGAGAGGTGTCTTCGTCGAGCTCGATCCCGAAGTCGAAACAGAGCTCGTCGAATTCCTCCGTGGTGTATTCCCGGCCCAGGGCCTGGAACAGGGCAGCCTTGTCCACTGTAATGGTAGGCATCTTGTCGGTGAGAGGCTCGGTGAAGGTGGTGCAGGTGGTGCGAAGAACGCAGCTTCCAAGACCACTCAGCCTTCTTCGAGATAGATGTGCTCGACAATGCCCTCTGGACGAACGTGGAACAGCACGCTGCAGGCTCTTGTGCGGATCTGGATTATACCGTCAAAAAGTTGCGAGGAGTCATGTTTTGAACGTCTTGGCAGGTGTTGGGGAAGCAATGCGGCGCAAACAGGAGGTGCTGGGTGCTGCGCCACAGGTCGCGTGGTCAAGCCACACATCCTCGTCTGCACCAGTCTGTATTTGTGCTGGGCAGGCGAGAAGGTGGTCGTAGTCAAGTACCTACACAGTAGCAATCGTATAATGACGGAGCTCAAATGAACTGACTGTGATTATCCACCTTTCCCAACCCACGAACCTCTACATTCGACCAAAGTCCCTGCGCGTTCAGCATCTGTATTCTCATAGCAGGGCAACTCATTTTCCGACCAACCCAACTCTTTGACCGCCGCGAGGCCTGCATTCTCTGGTTGTTGTAAGTTGTCCCGTGTGGCCTTCACCTCCCGCAGCCCTCAACCGTCAACCGTCCACCGCGCCGCATGCGACCACCAGGCACCCAACCACACCTCCTGACACCCTGCGATCTGCCTAACGCTGACCACCTCCGCAGCCAGATATGTCCTGAAGTCTGAATTAGCCTGCTTCTCTACAGACACACGATTTTGCTTCCTAGTACTCAACCCAACACGGTTCGACGACTCAACCCAACTGACAACAACCCCACCCACTAGGGGAACGCTGAAGACCAGAAATATACTCCAGACCTCGCTAGTTATTCGAAATGGAGGGTCAAGATAATGCGGATGAGCTCTATCCCATCGCGGTTTTGATAGACGAACTCAAGGTATGACTTGCCCTGCGCTACAACCCGGACTTACCCTTGACTGATACGTAAACAGCATGACGACGTCCTGCTCCGGCTCAACGCCATCCATAGACTCTCTACGATTGCTTTGGCCTTGGGCCCTGAAAGAACAAGAGACGAACTGATACCATTCTTGGACGGTGCGCACCCTTTGAGGACGAAAATGTCGGAATCAGGACTGACTGTGTGACCCAGACTCCGTTGAAGATGAGGACGAAGTCTTAACAGCACTCGCCGAAGAGCTGGGAAATTTTGTTGAATATGTTGGCGGCCCAGAATACGCTCATGTGCTCCTTGCACCTTTGGAGAATCTCGCAGCCATCGAGGAGCCGCTTGTGCGGGACAAGGTACGGGAGAAGCCAACGATGCAAGACCAAACGAAATCTAACCCTATCCGTGTAGGCCGTTGAATCCCTCAACAAGATCTGCGAGCAGCTGGCTGAACGACAGGTGGAAGAATACTTCATTCCTCTTACGATTCGGCTCTCCAAGGCCGACTGGTTTACATCGAAGATCTCTGCCACGGGCCTGTATGTAACTCCCTACAAGAAGGCCAGTGCCTCTGCACAACAGACACTCCGAACTCAATTTGGCCATCTTGTTCACGATGAAACACCCATGGTTCGACGACAAGCCGCAAACAACCTGGCCAAGTTCATCAAAGAGGTACCAGTTTCTGTGGTGATTGACGAGATGATTCCACTCTTTCAGCATCTTGCCAGTGATGATCAAGACAGCGTCCGGCTGCTCACGGTGGAGGTTCTCATCTCAATCGCCGAAGTCATTCCAAAGGAGCAACAACCCAGTCACGGCGTTCTCCTGACAGCATTGCGGAGTCTGTTTGAAGACAAAAGCTGGAGAGTCAGATACATGGTTGCCGACAGGTTCGAGAAGATTGCCAAAGCTGTCAATGAAGAGGTGGTCACACGGGATCTGGTCCCGGCATTCGTCAAGCTACTTAAAGATAGCGAGGCGGAGGTGAGAACGGCCATTGCCAGTCAGATTCCCGGATTCTGCAATCTGCTTGACCGCGAGACCTTGCTCAACGAGATCATGACTAGCATCGAAGACCTCGTTTCCGACCCATCGCAACACGTCCGGGCTGCTCTCGGAACCCAGCTGAGTGGCTTGGCTCCTATCCTCGGCAAGGAAGAGACAATCTCCCACCTCCTCCCCATGTTCCTGCAAATGCTCAAGGATGAGTTTCCCGACGTACGACTACACATCATATCCAAACTCGAATTGGTTAACGACGTCATTGGCATCGACCTCCTCTCGCAGTCCCTCCTCCCTGCCATTGTCCAACTCGCCGAAGACAAGCAATGGCGCGTACGCCTCGCTATCATCGAGTATATCCCGTTGCTCGCCAAGCAGTTGGGCATGAAATTCTTCGACGAACAACTGAGTTCTCTCTGCATGGGTTGGCTCGGTGATACTGTTTTCTCTATCAGAGAGGCAGCCACCCAGAACCTAAAGAAGCTCACCGAAGTCTTTGGCGTGGAATGGGCGAGCCGAGCAATCATCCCCAAGGTCACTACCATGAGCCAGCAAGAGAACTATCTTTACAGAATGACGACTTGCTTCGCCGTCACGGTATGTCCAGACCAGATACTATTCCTTCCTGACTCACAATAGCTAACCCACGTCACTCAGATTCTCGCTCCAGTCATCACCCTCGACATCATTCAGAACAACATCCTTCCCATGATGGACCGCCTCGTTTCCGATCCCATTCCCAACATTCGATTCAACGTGGCCAAATCATATGCCGTTCTCATTGATACCCTCCGCCGTCTTCCCGCCGAAGGCACGCTGCAGCAGCTTGAAGAATCAGGCAGCACAGACGCCGAACCCAGCCCACAGGGACTCGAGCTGATAAACGAACAGATCATGCCCAACCTGGAGAAGTTGCAGGGAGACGATGATGTCGATGTTCGATATTTCGCAACGATCGCCGCGGGAGGCAGTACGACCGCGGGGGCGGAGAGGATGGACACGGGACAGTAGTGCTTTCGCGTGCGAATGCCCAGCAGGAGCGGCCTGACGGATAGGCTGTCGAAGCTTATAGTTCAGTTGTGATGCGTGGACAGTCGGCGTGGCGCGACCCGCAATTCGGAGGAGCAGTGGGAGGGTGTTTTTTAGTGTATGAAAATGAAAATGCAAGACTGCCATGATACCCCGACAAAAATGCCCCAGGGACCAGCGGTCAGGTGCGATAGCGAAATGGGGGGGATAGGAGCGAGAGCGGAACAGCAGAGTGTGTTTGGGCAGAGTATCTCCCTGTCCTTGGACCTTTGGGAGGGGAGAGTCAAGATTCAAGATTCAAGATTCAACTCGGCTCGGGTTCCAGAATTGAGAATTGAGAATTGAGAATTGCAGGTGGACGGGGGCATTGCCACGGGATGTGATTGTGATTGTAGTTGCAACTGCATTGCGACTGCAATTGCATTCGTCTGCACCGCTTGACAGTTTTAGATAGAGACCAAGAACAGCAAGATTCGAGCAAAAGAACGAGGACTGTTAGATTCTTGCAATGGCAGTGGCAGTGGCAGTGACATATCATATCCTAGTCACCCGCAAAGGTAGAGTATCGAACATGCCACACATGCCAAAGAAAAGAGACATCTACCGTCTGACCAGGTGCCAAAGAAAGAGACATCTAATTACCGTCTGACCATATGCCCAAGAAAGAGACATCTAATACCGTCTGGCCAAAAGCCTCCTGCCAACTCCATGCGAGTACTCTGACGCCATCCATGCCCTAGGGGAGAACCGACGACTGTTTCAAATCCAACCCAACCAGCGCAGGCTCCCTTCCTAGCAAGGGAGTAGGGATATCAAGTAGCTAGTAGTTACACAGCAATCCATTCAGTGAACGCGAATGGCCTCGAGCAACACTCAACACGGCTCCTTTCACAAGCTGAAGCCAATGTTGTACCGGTTGTCGTCGATTAAGCGGCCGTATCTGTTCAAAGGCAAACCCTCACATTAGCGATCATGTTCTGACGCAGTGCATCTGCGGTCGGATCTGGCCGTAAAACAAAGTCCCAGTCGCTACAAGACAAAGGAGGGGAACAAACTCACTCAAGCAACAGCCGGAAATACCAAACCTCCATGTCTTCGTTCCGGAGCACCTTTTGCGCCCAATCTCGACCTTGGTTCGCAATCCGCTTCGCCTCGATCTTGCCGCTCTCTTCCTGGTCAAAGTACCGCATGACCTCGACATACTCGTCACCAGTCAAGCTGAGCGGGACATGATGCACCCACGGGCGCAGCCACTCGTCATGCCATTCACGAAACACGGCCAGCTTGTGCACGAGACTATTACTCAGGAGCCAGGCGTAGTATCGTCCGGAGAATGCATTGCCATCAATGTCCAGCAGGTGCCGCGACCCAAATGCGTCAAACATGTTGACCGGCTCCACCGTGCCGAAGTATTCACGCTGCGCGTCACAGTCGCCCGGGTCGCATTGTCCGATGAACGTGAACTTGACGTCGAAGTAGTGCGAGACTTCTTGCATCGAGATTTCCTTCTCTCGCCACATGTTGTCCGTGCTGCTAGAGTTGTCGAGCTCCAAAACCTTGGCTGTGTTGGTCGGCTGAATCTTGGTCAGGAACCGTTGCCGATGTTGTCGCCTCCAACCGCCGTCTCGGGAGAAACCTCCCGTGGTACTACCGCGCCAGTACATGGTTGGAGCCTTTTCTTCCCATGGCATGTCTCGCTCCTTCTCGTACTTTACCCGGCCCATAAAGTACCATGGTGAAGGATACAAGATGTCCTGGAAGCTGGAGATTTTCGATTGCGAGAAAATAGGAAACAGGTGGTGGCTCACATCAAATGCATTCGGACGATCGAAGAAGCCAAATGTTCTCTCCAAGCTCGGGGAGTTGCAGATGTCGGAGAAAGCAGACGTGTTATGAATGAGCCCCAGCGGAAGCCCCGAGTATGCGGTGGTGTTGTCGGGACAGAAATCGTCCAGACAGACGCGCGCCGGACTTTCGAGTGGACAGGACAACCTCGAATCGGCCCAAGTGGGCTGATGAGCGTAGCGGTTGAAGCGTGTTGTCTTGTACTCTTTGATCCGGATGCCCTCGCCCAGATCCTCAGGTCTTGGGGACCACTGGTTGTTCAAAGCCTGGTTGCCATAAGCTTTGGGTATGTTCACGTCCTTTGCGACCTTGACGTGATGGAGAAGGTCATCATGCTGCATGACCACTCGAGGTTCGTCGTGGATGTTGAAGGCCAAGTCCATGTCGGGCAGATAACTGATGAACTCCTTTAACATGACGGGAGTGGCCTCCCGATGCCACTGGTACATGTCACCCCCGCCTTGGATTGTGACGACCTTTCCATCCCGGATCGTCACCGAGATCAACGCGTTGTCGAACCCAACAGCTTCTCTTGTCCTCTCACGTATCACCGCCGGCTCCAGCGCCCAGAAGGGTAGCAGTTGATGGTAGATGGTGTCATACTCGTCAATGAGCTCGACCCCTCGTTTCTTTGCAAAGGCGTACCACTTGTCAAAATGCGGCGGAGGCGGCAGCTTGTACCGCCTGCGGTACTCGGCTACGGCATCGCTTAGGGATCGTGACTGGCGGGCGCGAACAGTCTGGAAATTCCCCTGCGCCTCGACCACTAGCTCGTGGATCGGATGCAAGAGCGAGCTCGCCGGGAGGAGCGGTTGATTCTCCTCGTGCGCATGGTGGCCGAGAAGGAGTGAAGCTGCGGATTCCTCCAAGGCCTGAGGCCGCCGGAGAAGAAGGGTGGTGACGGCGACGACGGCGATCAGAAGAAGGAGAAAGAGAAACTTGCGAGACCTTATCATGCCTTGGACATGGCGTCTGTTGTGGATTGATCGATTCATACACGAACTGGGACCGGTGACCAAGGCAATCGACACATGCTGCTGAGGGAATGTGAATGGAGTATCCGTAGGCGATGGTGCCAGGTCCAGGGCTCAGAGTGCGCGACACGAGTGCAGGTGCGAGACTGATCCTACATGAACGGGATCTGAGGAAGAAGTGTCCTTGTGTCCAACGACCCAGCGAGAGACCAAATCTCTTTGCAAATGGAACTTGGACGAATACTGTATGTCGCTGAACTGGAGCAGAGCATCGAGGTTGCTGTCCAGACCTTAGACAGCGCAGTCTAAAGGAGGCATGTTTGCCGAAATATGCCTCCGGAGCATTACTCACCCGTGAGACGCAGTATCAGTATCAGTATCAGTATCAGTATCCGTCCAGGTTGAACACTGAACACCAGGCCTGCGGCAGCCTCAGTGGCTTTGTGCCTGTTCTCTTTGATTTTCTGCTGGTCATCATATGTAGCAGTACTAGCTCTGTGATGCAAAGGTCCCGGGAGACAGTCACAGCGACAGCAGACTGAACAGGTGCTGGAGACAACACGTCAAATATACCATACCAACTCGGGCCTTTGTCCATCTATCCCTATCCCTCAATGAAAGTCTGTGTCTGTTTCCTGTTCTCTCCACACGCCTCACGCCAAACCCCAGATCTCGCTCGGACACATTGCACCCTTCCAGCCCAGAGTAACTTCCCGAGAACGGCGGGTTAGCAAGGAAGAGGGAGAGAGAGGTGCCCCGTAGTCAAGTCAGTATCCCAACGCTCTCCAGAACCCAGACGAGGCTTTGTTCGCAATATCAGTCGCCACGCCAGCCCATCCTCTAGCCCGGGTGACAAGATTGGTTACACCGATGATCCGCCGCGTAAACAGATCAGACTGCTCAAAGTCGTCGGCGTGGACGTCCCAAACAGCCTGGTCGGCCGCATCGAGTTCCAGGCCCACAATGCGCGCGTGTTCAGCAGCCGTTTTGGGCCCGATGACCAACGCGCGGCCGATGATGCCTTGGTCGGCAACGAGGCGCGTGGTGGCGTCGAGTACGGAATCGATTGTGGCCATGCCGCCTCCGGCGAGGACGAGGGAGCCTAGCGTTCCGAGAATGGGCGTATCTACAAAGTCTAAGCGGCCAATATTAGCAGTCAAAACCAAGGTCTAGCTGGGATTTTGATGGAATGGTACGATACACCCATAGAAGCGATCGCAGCGCCCTTAGAGGGGGTCGATTCGAAGAAGGGACCACGGTCCACTTACAAGGATTGATCATGTTAACTCGAATGCCATGCTTGATAGGGGTAATGAGCCTCAGCGTGCGAAACAACCCGACCACTCCATGTTTGGCCGCGGCGTAGAGAGGCTGTGATGGCAGGCCTGCAAGGCCCGCGATGGACGAGACAAGCAGCAAATGACGATCTCGTGGTGCCGCGGGCGTTTGCACATTGCACGCCTGACTGTCCGGGTTGCGGGCGAGATACGACAGGGCCAGGTGAGCGGTGTAGATGAGGCCGTAGAGGTTGACGTCGAGGGTCTTTAGACTGGGGGCCTGGGGCGCCGTTTCGCCATCCGCGTCGGATGGAGAGTGCTGGTAATGTTCATAGTCAGGCGGCTCCTCAAACGCAGCATTCTCCTTCGCATCCGCGATGCCAGCATTGGCTACCACACAATCAATGCCCCCATGCGGGCTCAGCTCCGCAGCCTGCTTGAAGAAGGCCGCCTGGCTGGCCCAGCTGGTCACATCGAGCGGGAGGAAATGGAGATGCGAGTTTCCCGTGGCCTGACGCACCGCCGCCACCAGCTCTGTGCCTTTGGTCGAGTTGATGTCGCCAATGATCACGTTGGCGCCGTCCGACGCCCACGCACGGAAACATGTCGCCCCGAACCCGGACGCGCCGCCGGTGATCACGATCGTTTTGTCACGGAGATTGCTGTACAGGATGGGTGTGGACAGGTTCACACGGTCGGAGTGGATGACGGTGGTGCCAAACGGGATGACTCCGTCGCCGTCTGAATTTCCATCGCCATTTTGATCTCGGGGAGCCGTTGACGGTGATGGGAGAGACATTGAGGGCACAATAGCCTGTTTGACAGCACTGGTAGTCAAAGTGGCGGTGCTAGGGCAGCTCTGCTGACATTGAAGGATGGTGCTTGTCCGCCTGCGCCCTGTGGGAGTGTCGTGCCTGTATCGAGGTCTGCTGCTGGACGGACGAGGCGGTGGATAACCGTCAAAGGCAGGCACCAGGCACCAGGAATCAGTGAGGCTGTAGTGTCAGCACTATTCTAGGAGTACATCCACAGGTACAGTAATACCTTCCTTAGGTATGAACTGAGGCTCCGCATGAATATTTCACGAACACGCTCTGCTTACCTTGCCCGTACTACGCCAATATATATCTCTCCCGCCTCGAAACACCAACGGCAGTCATTATATCCATGTATCCAAGACACGAATTTATCTACGGCAGAAAATGTCAGAGGATCCTCCTAGGAATGGTTCATCTGTTGAGTGTCTCGTGGTCTCCTAGAAGGCTGTAGGACAGCAAACTGTTGGGGCTGAATGTGAACATCTATTGGGTATCTCTGTAAAAAATATATATAAACCAGTAATTCTTCATGGTTAGCCCAAAGGCGTGACCCCTGGTACAGGCCCTGTCATCGACAGCCCATCTTTCACCAAGGTCGACTCGACTCCCCTCAACCTTTCTGTGTCGCTACCGGGAGATCCGATTGTATCAAGATCTCGAAACCCTTCTTCGACAGACCATCTCCTTCCTCCACCTAGCTTGTGAAGCACTTCACAAGCGGCACCGACCACGAGAAGCCCCGGAGGTCTGGACCCCTCCTCTTCTACTGCTTGACAGACATGCTCTAGAGTAGATCGCACCACCCTTTGGTCTGGACAACTTGCTCTTTCGATCACGGCACAGGGCGTTCTCGACGGCCACAATGCACGTTGCCGAGCGGTTGGGTCTTGCTCGTCTACGTGTCCCGTAAGACTTTTGACCAAGCTCTCCAGTCTGTGCAGCGCCATCAGGAACACGACAGTCTTGCTCTTTCTGTACGAAGGGGGCTCCGGGGCCGCGCCCTTTCGCCCAGTGCCCGTACAGACGACCACTTGATCTGCAACCGCGCGGTGAGTCACTGGAATTTCTGCAAAAAGCGGCGCCGACAAAGCGCTAGTGATTCCGGGGATGACTCTGACTTGGTATCCCTGGGCCCGGAAGAAGGTGACTTCTTCGGCTCCTCGGCCGTACAGGTAAGGATCGCCCTGCTTCAACCGTAAAACATCCTTGCCTTGTTTCAACGCTTCGAGGCCCAGCTGTAACAGTTCCTCTTGAGCGGCGTCAGCGTTGCCGGGGAATTTCCGCGCAATATGCACTGGCGTTCTCCGAGGGAAGAGATTGAGGATCTCAGCGGGCACAAGCTTATCAGCTAGGATGAAATGTGCGGTTTGAATGGCAGTGTGGGCAGCAATCGTCAGTAGGGAGGGGTGTCCGGGCCCAGAGCCCGCTAGAGTGATAGTGCCTTTTTGAGACCCAGATGGAGGAAGGAGATCGTTCGTGGCTCCGGAGCAGGGAGCGGGGGTTTCAGCGGGAGACCGATAAGCCTCGAGGATGGCCGAAACATCTGCATCGGTGATGGCGGCTAGCCGGCTCAGAGGCCAGTATTCGCATATCTGTGACAACCATCTCATTCGACGTGTGCGCAGGGTGGTTGGGTCCCGATCGTCCTCCTTCACTAGTGAGTTGAAGGTATGCTTCTGGGCAGCGGCCTCCTCGTCTTCACCATCCACCTCGAGAGTTTCTGTGTCATTGGTGTGGTTCAGTCTGTAATCTTCCTCCCAGATCCGCCTTCTCATTGCCCCAAGCCGGTCCACCGCCACACCGAACTTGGGCGGCAGACTTGACGCGATCTCTCGTCGAATGCGTGACGACAGCTTGCAGCCGTTACCCGAGGTGGTGATGCCGATTTGCAGTGGTCCATCGGAGTATGTGGAGAGGAGCGTGAAGGTGCAAAGTGAGGGGGCATCCACCACGTTGACAGGTATCCGGAGACGTCTGCAGAGTTGGGAGAGGTGACTGGTCCGAGGATCTTTTGCAGGCCATGTGATGAATACCGCGTCAACAAACCCGTCGACGTCTTCTCTGCCTAGTGTCCTCAAGTCCGTCTCTTCGAATCCGCGCTGTATCCACCGCACTCTTCCGTCTTCGACAGCTTGGGCTAACGTGAAATGGAGGTCCGCAGTGTCGGGGGCGACGATGACAGGGCGGGCGCCGACCTCGAGCAACTTTGCGCACCGTGAAGCCGCAAGTGGCCCAGTCCCAAGGACGAGGTGGACATGGCCGACGCAGCTTTGCGCCGTGAGAAGAGCAGGGGTCATGTCTCTGGTGGATGAACCGAGAGTGAAGAGAGCAGTCACAGTCAGCGAAAGCAGGCCAGGTCAGACAGAGCAACCAGACGCCATAGCTATGCAGAAATAATAACAGATACAGATAGGAAATATGAGAGAACTTGAACTTGGCCTGGGCAGATTTCCTCACCCCATGGACGGCATGATGCTGGGGCGGCGATACCAAGGGCAATCACTAAGGCAATTAATTGAAACTGCTCGGAGAAAGACAGACGAAGATCGGAGTCAAAAATTCAGGCATGAAAATTCCCAATGACGCGATTGCCATTCGTCCAAAGTCTGTTATCGCTTATCGGCCGGCACTCGCGGGATCCCGTGACCGCGCCCAGGGCCAAAGCCACCGGCGGGGCCGCGGAGCAACGACCGTCAACCATCTTCTACGTCTCCCTGATATCGAGCCAGCAGGATGGAGCTCTCCGCGGAGTCGCCTCAACCAAAGACTCGAGCATGACCTCAGGCGCGAACTTGATCCGTAGCCATAGCCGGAAGAGCCAGATGTCGCACACGTGAGCCATCCTCCCTCCCCTGCCCCCAACGGTCACTTGCGAGATCGCCTCCTCAGCCTGCGTCAAGTTCCGGTATTTGGGATATTGGGCCTCGGAGTTCAACCAGTGATCTTCGGAGCTGCTCAAAATCGTGGCATCCGGTCCGACCTCAGGCGACGGAAAGAACATACAGGTCCGTATGCTATAATAGCCGTGAAGAAGAACATGGGTCTGCGAATTGTCGGAATACGCCCGACCGCCAGTACCTAACCGGTTTGAGATGCTTTGATCTGCGTCAAAGGCAGAATCTAGTGGCATTTCCCATGGGTGCGCCAGGGCGATGTCGCTGTTTCAGTAGCTTCTGTGGCTTCTGTGTTGGGTGAAGACGCAGGAACCCGCTTCAACCTTCATCTTCGTCATCAAAGCTGAGCATCTTGCTCATATATGGCCCATCGAGACTGTATCCAAGCCGGGCATAATAACTGCGCACGCCCACTCCACTGATGACACTCAATTTCTCGCTGCCGTGTTCATCTCGGGCGATCCTCTCGGCTTCTTTCATCAAAAGGGTGCCGTAGCCCTGATGTTGGAATTTGCCCTTCTCGCGGCCATGGATAGGTACCGCCAAACCATAAACGTGCAGCTCTCGGACCATGCTTGTCGGTTGGCCCGTCAGCTCGGGCCGGAAGGTGTGAGTAGGGCTGCATTTTCGTAGCCGCAGCAGACCGATGAGGATATCCTGTTTGGGATCTTCGTACGCAAGGAACGTTTCCCAACCGCCGTTGGCCATGTAATCTCTCCTCACAAGCTCCACCTGAGACGGCCGGATCTTGTTCTTGACTTCATTGATGCCCACTTCCCGGGTTCGCACGTCTCGACAGGTCGTGCCAAAGTCCTTCATTCTTGACAGCGCTAATTCGCGTAGATTGCCATTCTCGACTCCAGATGTGACGAGTGGCATGGGGATATCACGTTGGACACGGTAGATTCTTGTCCATGGTGGCACCAGCGCCAATATCCTCGCCACCAGGTCCACCAAAGCATTCGGGGTGTAATTCTTGAAGCGACCTGTCCGCCAAAGTTCATAGACACCAGTACCACGGATGACCAGGGTGGGATAGATCTTAAGGCCATCCGTCCTGAAGTCGGGATTCTCGAAATATTCTTGAAATTGGAAAATGTCGCGCTCCATGCCGACGTTGGGTAAATCCGGCATCATATGTGACACGACTTTAAACCCGGCATCCTTGCAGAATTTGAAAGCCTCAACCACGGCGGCGACAGTGTGGCCTCTGTTCGTATCCCGGGCCACGTCTTCATACAGCGACTGGACTCCAAGTTCCAGGCGTGTACATCCGTACCGAAGCATGTCGGACAAGTGGTCGATTTGGCCAAAGTCTGGCCTGGTCTCAATCGTGATCCCTACGCATTTGATGTTGGACATCTCCCCTGCCGCAACCGCTTCATCGACATTCTCAGTCTGATAGCCTGACAGAGCATTGTGTAACTGAGCGATGAAGTTGTCGCGATAGGCCTGATCTAGAGACATGAAGGTGCCGCCCATGATGATGAATTCCACCTTGTCAACACTATGTCCGAGACTTTTGATCTGATCGACTCGCCCTCGAGCCTGTTCGAACGGATCATATCGGGCACGGATGGCACGCATGGATGTAGGCTCATAGCCGGTGTAGGACTGAGTAGAGTATTCGAAATCCGAATCGACGCCTCCTGGACAGTAGGTACAGACGTTTCCTGTAAAGGCAATGTGCGGACAACGATGCGGTTTACACATGACCGCCACGACGGCAATTCCACTTGCTGACCGTACAGGCTTTGCAATCAGCTTCGGAAGGAGATGTTTTTTGTACTGCTCGGGGGTGGCGGCAAGAATGGCGGTCAAAGGCGGCTGGGTGCTGAGCCGGTGTTTCTTCGCAATGTCGCCTCTGAGTCTATTGAGGTTGACATCTTTCTTCGGTTTCGAGTCATCGAGGCTGGCTTCGTATTCTTGTACCAGCGCTCGAGCAATGTCGGCACACGCGGCCATGAACCGAACATTTTCGGGTGGGAGTTTTTCATTCTTGCCCAGTTTGACCTTGGTCCTGGTTACCGTCTCGGTCGCCATGGTTGAAGCACAGGGACCTCAGATTGAATCATGAAGAGATGTCACTCAACATCAGTTTAAGGACGACGGTGCGATTAGAAACTTGCGAGAGACTTGATCCTTGGTTCTACCCGGTAGGTGCCCGGTATGGGGAGGTGGGACACTAGAAATTTGATATCACGTGCTAGAAACAACTGCATTGCTTGGCATTCTCCAGTCGTAGGGCGGAGCATTGGTTCAGATTACGCACGGCAAGTTCGACATGTGCCCCCAAGGTGCTGCTTAAAGACATGCTTACAGACGATCCCATGGCGGGCCACGCAGCTCAATAGGCTTAATGGATCATCCAGATGTTATGCTGAGAAACACTCCCTCAAAGCAAGCAGTATATAAACCCTGGAAATCAGAGAAGGTGGCCTTTCTCTTCAAGAATTGCTATCCAATACACCACCTCTGGCTTGCAGCAACTGGCGTACCAGATATGGTCCAGCACCCTCTGTTGAGATCAGAGTTGTCACTCTCTTCTCGTCTCCATGTCTGCAATGTCGGCCAACGATTTTGCTGCTCAAGCTTCACGTTGACTGTGGTCAGGAGCCGTGAAAACACCCTGTCGGACTCTGCGGCATTCTTTGTGTCTACTGCGACAAGAATCCCAAGGGCAAATGTTGTTCGCCCCATATCCTGGTTGACAATAAGCCCTATGTTGGAATGTTGTTGTATAGTGCCCCGAAGCTGGCCCCATGGCGCCATGCCATCATTTGGGACTGTCCTCTGCTCAACACAGAACCATCTGTCAGTGGTGCTGTCCAGTAGCCAGAAGCCTGGATACTCTTGACGAAATTCTGTGCGAGGAGGCTGGAACAGCCAGCCCGACGCAGAAATGGTAATACCCTCAGCCGTTGCTAACCCCGTACCCATCGCAAGCAACAAAGTTGCTGTCTGGGTAGCTGGCCGACGGATGAAGCTGACCGGAGCCCATCGAAAGCCATCAAGGGGTACTCTTGGACCGCTAGTGAATACCAAATCTTTCGGGAAGGTAGCCTGTTGAAGCGGAAAAGTTCGCCACCTGACCTCCACTGGGGTACTGGTGATCAGCCGGGTATCCAGGCCGAGGAGTATGGTGAGGCATAATGCCTCGTCCTGAAGCTCGCTGGTGTCTCTGTATTGGCATGCATTCCACAACTTAATAATCCGGTGGCCGCCTCCTTGCTGCCTGAGTAATGCTATACGCCACGGGAAGTCGACAAATTCTGTGAAAACAACTTGAGTCAGTCTGAAGAAATTTGAATCGTCTTGGAGCCGTTGGATAATATCAGTCATCAAGTTGACCGCTCCATCAACGAACTGGAGGAGGACTTTGACCCCCAGGACAGCTTCTTGTAACGTCCATAATCTCCTCAACCAACTGGAGCAAGAAAGTCTGGCAAGCTGCTCCTCGATTGGTGCGGTTGTGGACGTCGCGGCCAATTCTGAGTCCAGAACAAGAACGGCGGTGGCATTCCGGTATACATGATTCATTTCGTTGATTGCACGGAGCCGGTAAGGCTGCAGGTGTGGCCTGTAATTTGATTGCGGGATGCAAAGTGTGTCAATCCAGAAAGGGGTGGATCGGTTGCCAGAAACTTGATCCACCAGTTTTTGGAGACGACTGAGTTGGCAGCGAGGCAGCGCATTTGAATCTTGGTTTCCAAGCCCTTCGATCCACACGTGCGATCTTGCAACGTATTGACTGATGTCCTGAAAATGCACAGCAGACAGAACCAACACGGCGTCTCCGCTTCCTTCCTCGAGAAGTTGGACCACAGGGATGGTATCAGTCTGAACCAGGATCTCACGCAGACCGTCTTCGTCAATGGAAAGGAATCCGCATGTACCAGCACATACGTCGGTATTAGCGTTTGATATTGGGCAAGTTCCGTTCCCGGCACGTTCATCACTCGGCAGAAATCCTCTGTGCAGCCTCCGGCGACGTGGTCTTTCTGCCACAGTCGGGGTCGAAAGAGACTGGCAAAATACATTCCAGTGGGAGTCATAAGCTTTGACAACATGGTGATATCGCTAGGGCACCAGCCTGAGTCGCTCATTCTGGTCAGAACAAACTCGCTCCGCTGCCATCCCAATGCCCTGCTACTGGGCCATATCCTTTTCTTGGCACGAGTCAGCACCAGTCCGAGGTCCATGATCGAGAGCGATATCTCGGTATATGCCCGCATAGGATGAGTCTCGCTTTCAGCTCCACCACGGCACATATAGCGTGCCACGTGAAGTTGTGTTTCTGAAAGCATTGCATCGAAGGTTTGAACCGTGATTGAATCAGAATGTAGTTCTTCGGCAGACAGGTTAGTCTTCCGCTGCTGCAGGTACCGCTCCAAGTTGCTGGTGGTAAGTATCCTTCTTCCCGTCGTGTCAGAAACTCGAGTGAAGTCCTTGAGTATGGTCGCTATGGTATGCTGATGGCCCAAAGCCGCCGACAACAGGCCAAAATACAGCCATTGCTGCAGGAAGGCTGCCACAGCCCGCGGTCGTTGTTGCTCTGTGAAATCGAATGTTCCAGCTAAGAGATTTTGTCGTTCCCACCCAGCTCTGGCAGGAAAGCCATCAAAACCAAGATTGTCATATTGAAGCACTGCGGGTTCATACTCCCTCAAATATTCTATCTCAAGGGGGGGGAATGCCGGATTTCTAACTTCTGGTAAGTGATCCATCTCGGGGGGTCAGTCTCTTGGACATGTCCTCAACAAAGAGATGTTATTTCCCAAGGTGGACAGTCGCACCTCTTATAACATTGTCCAGAAAGAGGGGATCGACCTGATCGTGCAAGGCTGATCCATGTTGGCCAGCTGAAGCTGCATGTGTTGGTTAGCGCACTCGCTTATTTTATCTCTATCCAGCCCCGATCAACATGGGCCTTATGGTCTGGACTCTTGTTCTTGCATGTCAGGACTCGTTGCATCAGCGTCGACTCCGAGGTAGGTTCTAGCCCGTGCGGCCGTGGTGGTGTGCGCCTTGGTTTGGTATGGTCGCCAGGATGTGTATACAGAGTAGTGACAACAGTCAGTCGTAGAGTTGCATCCCTAAAAGCGGCGCAGTTACTAGCACCAAGTAAGTAGCGGCCAAGATTGCAGGCTTAGGGGACTTGGAGCTGCAATGCGCCGTCGCACTCCGAGGCTGGCACCAAAGTAGCCGTAGCCGAGCTACGCAGCCTGTCAAGATCCTTTGATAGCAACCCAGTCTGTGTGAATTGGACATTAATTAGCACCACTTGCCCAACACCTCACCCTCGAACGCCTGCTGATCTCTGGGCTGCTTTGTGCAACAGTTGCAGCCATGCAGGCCCTCAGGTCTTCGGTGCTTCGACAAGCCACGAGAGGCTACGCGACAGTCTCCGCCAGCTCACAGTATCAAGCTACCATTCCCAATTTACGAATCAATGCAGACACCAAGGTTCTCTTCCAGGGGTTTACAGGTCTAGTCATATCCCTCCCTTTCCTCGGATTCCTGGCTGACATATCTCCCCAGGTAAACAAGGAACATTTCACGCCCAGCAAGCAATCGATTATGGCACCAAGGTCGTTGGCGGAACAAACCCCAAAAAGGCCGGGTCGACACATCTGAGTCTTCCTGTGTTCAAGTCTGTGAGCGAAGGAGTAAAAGCTACCGGGGCAGATGCGAGCGTAGGCCAGGTCTTTCAAGAGTTTGCAGATTGACATGCTGAGCACACCAGATTATCTTCGTTCCTCCGCCTTTCGCAGCCGCTGGAATCGAGGAAGCTGTAGAAGCAGAGATTCCTCTCGTTGTCTGTATCACCGAGGGCATTCCCCAGCATGATATGGTTCGGAGTATGTCTTTCCATGGCCTCCCGCCAAACTTGGCCCACACCTTCGCTCACCACTGACCTATCTCCTAGTCACCAACTTGTTGAAAACACAGAACAAAACACGTCTTGTGGGCCCGAATTGCCCCGGAATCATCGCGAGCGGCCAATGCAAGATCGGAATCATGCCTGGCTTCATCCACAAACGAGGAAGAGTCGGTATCGTTTCCAGATCGGGAACACTGACATACGAAGCTGTGAATCAGACTACACAGGCCGGACTCGGTCAGTCATTGGTTGTGGGCATCGGTGGTGATCCGTTCAGCGGCACCAACTTCATCGACTGCTTGAAAGTGTTCATGGACGACGAAGAAACGGAAGGCATCATCATGATCGGCGAAATCGGAGGGAGTGCCGAGGAAGATGCGGCCGACTACTTGAAGAGCGAGAACAAGAAGAACAAGCCCGTGGTCAGCTTCATTGCCGGGATCAGTGCGCCGCCGGGACGACGAATGGGTCACGCCGGTGCTATCATCAGCGGTGGCAAGGGAGGGGCCGACTCCAAGATCGCTGCACTGGAAGCCGCTGGAGTGGTTGTGGAACGAAGTCCAGCTGCGTTGGGCAAGACTCTGCATGCCCAGTTTGTCAACCGTGATCTCATTTGAGTGGCACTGGGTTCAGGATGTTTCTTCACTGGCAAGGCGGACAATCGCCGTGCGCAAGCAGTGGTTCATTGTATTTTTGATATTTGACATGGGCAGAGGTCGATAGCATTATACATGTCTGTATTTTCTGCTCGCCACTGGGACGCTTGACCTCAGCAGACTCTGCCCTTCTGGGATGTCTCCAAGGCCCGAAACTTTCCACCAACGCCGTTGTGATGCATGTTCTCCCCCTCTATAGCTTCCTGGTTCCAACGCCTCGGTTGCTATCACAGAGATATTGCTCCTCGTCGACTCGCCCGCACATGTAGCCATGCTTGGAACCCACAGAATACGAGGAAGCCCTGTTTGGGTTAGAGATGGGACATGGCTCGATCCTGGGCAGGATACTTACGGCGTAGACGGCGACTGCGATGAAGATGGAGGCTGCAACTGCGGCACCATTTTCAGGATTTTCCTCCAGTCCCATCATCATATGGTGATCCCTCTGTAGCCAGTCCGATTAGTATCAAGGCGGTCTAGGGCTCATATCGAGAATTCGGGAACTCGGGAGGGCTGGCTCATCGTACCGCAAAGAGGCTCCCTATGATGGAGAGAATGACAACGGCGAAGCACGAGAGAACGGTGCTATGCGAAGGTCAGCGGCGGATTGCGCATAATCAGGAGGCCGACTGACCAGGTCCATGCATTCAAGGCGGACACGACAGGCTTCATCTCGGCGTGGGCTCAAACAGAGCTCCGGATGTTGGGGTGGTCGGGTGGTAGGAGTTGCCTGCAACGCCACGGAGGCCGACAACAGCAAGGGAACCTCCCGTGGCACAGCTGAGAGGCGCGGTCCGTCCAACAACTATGGAAGAACGGCGGCAAGTGATGGAGGATTCGTGACGTGGATGCGAGGTCGAGAGGGAGAGGAATGGGCATCAGCGACACAGTTCCCATGTAGTATGTGCAGTGCAGTATCAGTGGTTGTCAAGGCCGCGGCGGGTGGGCCAATCAGAGCGGGTGTGGCCTCAGGCCTGAGCCAGTCTTCATCCTGTTTCCGGACTTCATCCCCCCATGACTTGGTCAGCCACTCTCGCAGCAACACATCTCACCTGACCATTCGTTCTATTATACATTCTACATTCCTTCGTCTGGCCCTCTTTCTCTCTTCTCTTCTGTCTCCCCTTGCAGCGTTTCCTCATCCGTTCCCCGTCGCGGTCGAACGTACAGTCCTTCCCAGGCAACCCGACTCTCCTGAATGAGGTGCCGAGGTCACATCACAGTCACACCCGGGCTCGAATCGGTTTCCTCGGCCGCTTCATTGGCGCAGCATTTCCGACGAGGCCGCCGCTCTACTGATGACTGATGTCCCGTAGTGGTCCAAGTCTAGATCTTGACGAGCGTTCTCCGCTCATTCGAGCCGTCAATACGGCACGCAACAGTGACGTCGAAGGGCGGCCTCTCGTGGAGGAGGAAGATGAGTCCTCCGATCCTGGGTCGGAGCGGGAAGAACGATATCTGAACGGCAACCGACCGCCTTCCGAAACCATTGGTTTGGACGACTCGACCCTCGAGCACAAAAATCCCTTGTACCTGATTCTTCTCACCCTCTCCATCGGCGGACTGCAGATCGTCTGGTCGGTGGAATTATCCAATGGATCGCCTTATTTGCTGTCGCTCGGCATGAGCAAGGCTCTTCTCGCCTTTGTCTGGCTTGCCGGACCTCTGACCGGCACTCTTGTTCAGCCGTACATCGGCATTCGGAGTGACCGATGTCGCGTTTCATGGGGGAAGCGCAAGCCCTTCATGATTGGGGGGACTTTGGGAACCGTGGCATCGTCCATGGCACTGGCCTATGCCCGAGACATCGTTCGAGTGGTGGCGGGCCTCGGCCGGGATGCCCCGTACAGCGGTGGCTATCAGACGGCCACCATCATCCTGGCCACCGTCCTGATGTGGTGTCTAGATTTCTCCATCAACACCGGTTCGTGCGATGCAGCTGCTTGACCCGGAAGGGAAGGCTGAAGATAGACAGAGACTGACGATGCTTAGTGCAAGCGGCGATCCGTGCCTTTATCGTCGACAATGCACCATCTCATCAACAAGAGTCGGCCAATGCGTGGGCGTCTCGGATGACTGGCGTTGGCAACGTGCTCGGTTATGTGTTTGGATATCTCAACCTGCCGAGATACTTCCATTTCTTTGGAAACACCCAATTCAAGGTTCTCGTTGTCATTGCCTCGATTGCGCTCAGCTCGACGGTGTTGATCAGTGTCCTCGCCATCAAAGAACGAAATCCGCAACTCGAACCGCCGTCCCGTAAGGATGCCGCTGGCGGGTTGGTGGCGTTCTTCAAGCAGGTGTTTGTCTCGATCCAACGGCTCCCTCCTCAAATCCGCCAAGTGTGCAAAATCCAGTTTTTCCACTGGATCGGTTGGTTTCCCTTTCTGTTCTACATTACCACCTACATTGGCCAGCTCTACGTTGATCCGTTCCTCAAGCCCGGCCTTTCCGACGACGAGGTGGAGAAGCTTTGGGGCAAGGCGACCCGGATCGGGACGTTTGCGCTTCTGATCTATGCCATCACCTCCTTTGCCTCCAACATCATCTTGCCCTTTTTGGTCGTGCCCACGTACCGCGCCCAGCCCGTGGTTGCGGTGGAAGATTTCGATCGCCCCATCACGCCGCCGTCTCGACCTGACATGAGACCACGGAGCTATTCGTGGAGCGAGCATGCCTACAGTGGATCGCAGAGCACTCTGACCTTTGCTTCCACGGTGGAAGAATCACGCATTCGCCGGGACCTCGGCCCGCCACGTGCTGGCTCGGTGCAGAACTGCCTGACGAGGCTCCAAATCCCGGGGTTGACCCTCCGGCGAGCATGGTTGTTCTCGCAACTGTTGTTTTCCCTCTGTACTTTCAGCACCATCTTGATTACCACGCCTCTGGCGGCCAGCATCATGACCGCTCTGGTGGGCATATCCTGGTCGCTGACTCTGTGGGCACCATTTGCCTTGATCTCGGCGGAAATTTCCAAACGCGACGAAGTACGACGCAAGAAGCAGCGACAACGCCTCATCCATGGGGACGATGATTTGGGAGTGGATGGGAATGTGAATGCCAAGGACGAGGAAGAAGATCAGGCCGGGGTGATTCTAGGTCTACACAATGTGGCCATCAGTGCACCTCAGATCTTGGCCACCTTGATCAGCAGTGTGGTGTTTAAGCTGCTACAGAAGCCGCGGAACGAACCTGGGGATGTGAGTGTGGGGTGGACACTGAGGATCGGTGGATTGGCCACGTTGGTGTCGGCGTTTATCACATGGCGAATGAAAGAGCCTGGAGATGAAGACGATGTGGAATGAAAGAGCCTGGAGATTCAGACCATGTGGAATGAACCAACCGGATCGGGGTTGCATATTGGATATTGGATGCGACACCGACAAGGACATGACATGGACATGGATATGGATATGGACATGGACATGCACGGGGCTGGAGGGATGTGGTTCGGGTTCACGGCAAACGGTAGAGTACGGACTACTCTATACGGATACGGATATGGATACGGATACTACCTTGGAGCTGGGCCGCCAGCAGCGACACGGCACAGGAGAAGTGGAATGGAAGTGAAGTGGGAGTTGAAAAGCATGAGTTTCTTACCTTACACTACTGTACTATGCCATTGCGAGCTAGATTAGAGGAGCCTGGGAATCGGAACTGAGAATTGAGAATCGGGAATCAGGATCAGGAATCAGTCAGGGATCAGGAATCAGGATGCTTCGTATGGCAATAGCCCAGCTGAGTGATGGGCGGTCAGCCTCCCTCAGCCTCCCTCATGCTCAGCCTCAGCTTCCGTCCCTGTATCTCTTTTGTTGGGGTTAACATTGACAATGACCATGACAATGACCATGACAATAACAATGTCGTAGGCTCCTGCTCCAAGGTCCGGCTCTAAGGTCCAGGTCCAAGGTCCAACACTGCATAGCACGAGTACGCATAGCACAAGTACTGCACAGTATTAGTAGAGTAGTGAGTAGTGAGTAGTGAGGAGTCAATAGTCAGTAGTGTAGTGACCTACCTACCTAGGTACCAATAAGGTACGGTAAGGTACGGATACTATAGTAAGGTACGGAGTTCTGGAGTAGTGTCAGGCTTCAACCCCGAAGAGCAGCCGTGGAATTCTACATCCTCCGTACTCCGTACATAAGTCTGAACCGAATGGCGCTACAGGTTGCCGATGCCGTTGCCAATTGTCAGGCTAAACTTCGGCAGCGCGATGGACGGGAGATGGGGAACTGGGGACGGCGGATGTGGGTGGACTTATGGACACACTCACACACACACACTCACACTTACAGTAAGTACACACACCAATCCGGGGAGAAGCAACCTAAGGATAAGATGGAGATGGATAAACTATGGCAATATTCTGGTACTGAGACTGGTACGTACATAACATAAGGTACGAAGCAAGGTATATATAGTGGTGGTACCTCCTCCTCTTTTTCCCCGGTGCGGTGAATCTCTTGAACGGATCTGTCTCTCACTCTCACACTCTGCTCTTCGTGTGTGTGTCTCTCCCGGTGAGTGAGTCTGTGTGAGTGTGTATGTGTGTCTCTCCCCTGTATGTGTGTACGTGTGTGTGTGGTTTACAAGGCTCCATTAACTGACTTCAGGTGGGACAGACAGATACAGACAGGTACAGACAGGCACAGGTACATATAGTGATATATTATCACAGTGGCAAGGTATAGGGTATAAGATACTGTACCTATCTATCTACTATTTACTACCTACCTACCTGGTTACGGCGCGGGATTCCTGGAGACGGCACATCATATCGACATCGGATCGACATCGGATCGACATCAATATCGACATCGACATCGGATCTGGACGGCAGTGAACGAACAGGAGTGCTAGCTGGAGATACGTCTACGTTTACATCTGCGTCTGCACATACACATCCCTGGTACTTCTACACTCCTGGTACTTCTTCACACCTGGTACTTCTATACACCTGCTACTTCTACAATGGTCAAAGATATCGTCCCCAAGGCCAAGGCTGGCTTGCCGGCAGATTTCCTTTGGGGCTTTGCCACGGCAGCGTGAGTCTCTCTCTCTCTCTCTCTCTCACACACACACACACACACATCCTCTAACCTATATCTCTCTCCCTCCCTCTCTCCCTCTCCCTCTCTCTCCCTCTCTCCCTCTCCCTCTCTCTCCCTCTCTCCCTGTCACTCTTCTCACACACACACACACACACACACACACATCCTCTAACCTATATCTCTCTCCCTCCCTCTCTCCCTCTCCCTCTCCCTTCCTCCCTCCCTCTGTCCCCACACCCATGTCTCTACACCCAAATCTCTCTCCCTCTCCCTCTTCTCCTACACATCTCTACACCCCACCCCTCACCGTCTCCCTCTCCCTGTCCCGGTTCTCACACATTCTCTCCCTCTTCTCACCCTCTCCCTCTCCCTGTCCCGGTTCTCACACATTCTCTCTCTCTTCTCACCCATATCTCTACAACCCATGAAGGTCATCTCTACGCTCAAAGACCCCTTCATACTCCTCCTATGACACTGGCTCACAGACAACACTAACACCCTCAGATATCAAATCGAAGGAGCCACTACCGCCGACGGCCGCGGTCCTTCAATCTGGGACCAGTTCTGCGCCACGCCCGGCAAAATCGCCGACGGCACTTCAGGCGCCGTAGCGTGTGACTCGTACCATCGCACCGCACAGGACATTGCACTGCTAAAGAAGACGGGCGCCCGAGCATATCGCTTCTCGGTTTCCTGGTCACGCATCATTCCTCTCGGCGGACGCCACGACCCGGTCAACCCGGCCGGCGTGGCATACTACGTCCAGCTCGTGGACGATCTGCTGACGGCCGGCATTGTGCCGTTCGTCACCCTCTTCCACTGGGATCTGCCGGAGGCGCTGTACCGGCGGTACGGCGGGTTTCTCAACAAGGACGAATTCGTGGCGGATTTCGCCCACTATGCCCGCGTCGTGTTTGATGCTTTGGGCCCGCGCGTCAAGCATTGGATCACCTTCAACGAACCCTTCTGCTCTGCCATCCTGGGCTACCATCTGGGCATCCACGCCCCTGGCCACACGAGCGATCGCACCAGGAGTCCCGTCGGCGACGGCAGCACCGAGCCTTGGATCGTCGGCCATAATATCCTGATCGCCCACGCCACGGCGGTCAAGGTGTACCGCGAAGAATTTAAGGCGCAGGCAGGAGGAGAGATTGGCATTACATTGAATGGTATGAAAGAAAGAGATTCCGGGGTGACAGTTCTGCTTTCTTTACTCTGTTCTGGGAAACACCCTTTCTTGCCTCTGTTCTGGCGAATACCCCTGGTTGGCATTATTGACTCTGGCGAATACCCCTGACTGACATTGTCTTGACTCTGTTCCTGGCGAGGCGATGACCCCTAACCCTGGCTGACATATTGACTCTGGCATTAACCCTGGCTGACATTTTTGACTCCAACATTCCTTTCTTGACTTTGCTGTGGCGAATACCCTGACCGGCATGATTGACTCTAACCTTGTTCTCAGGTGACTGGACCGAACCATGGGACCCCGACGACGCCCGCGACCACCTCGCATGCGAGCGCAAGATCGAATTCGCCATCTCGTGGTTCGCCGACCCCATCTATTTCGGCCACTACCCAGCATCGATGGTGTCGCAACTCGGCGACCGACTGCCGCGGTTCAGCCAGGAAGAAAGCCGACTCGTGGCCGGGTCCAACGACTTCTACGGCATGAACCACTACTGCGCCAACTTCGTGCGCCACCGCGACGGGCCGGCCGACGTCCTGGACATTGCCGGCAACCTGGACATTCTGATGGAAGACAAGTTCGGCCGTGCTATCGGGCCCGAGACCCAGAGCGCCTGGCTGCGGCCGCATGCCCCGGGCTTCCGCAAGCTGATCAAGTGGTTGAGTGATCGGTATGGTCGGCCTAAGATCTACGTGACTGAGAATGGGACCAGCATCAAGGGCGAGAATGAGCTGCCTATGGAGAAGATCTTGCAGGATGACTTCCGCGTCGAGTATTTCCGCAGCTATATCCAGGCTATGGCGGAGGCTGTGGCTGAGGATGGGTGTGATTGTCGAGGGTATATGGCTTGGAGTTTGATGGAGTATGTTGTCTTCTTTCCTTGTCTGTCTGTCATACCTTCCCTTCTCTGCCTTGGAGTTTGATGGAGTATGTTGTTGTCTTCTTGCTTGTCTGTCTTCCCTTCCATCTCTTCCTCGGAGTTTGATGGAGTATGTTGTGTCTTGTCTTCTTACCTTGTCTTCTTGCCTTCCCTTCTCTTCCGTGGAGTTTGATGGAGTATGTTGTGTTCTTGTCTTCTTACCTTGTCTTTCTTGGCTTGTATTTCTTCCCCTTCCTTTCCTCTCCTTTCCTTCCCCTCCCTTGTCTTTTTTCCTTCCCTTCCTTGGTTTAGACTGGCTTGGACTGGTTTGGTTTAATTCTCCCTGTGGCAAAATGGCGACGTCGAGGTTCTGTTTCTGTCGAGGTTCTTCCCTGTCGAGTTCTGTTCCTGTCGAGTTCTGTTCCTGTCGAGTTCTGTTCCTGTCGAGTTCTGTTCCTGTCGAGTTCTGTCCTGTCATACTGACATGCCACCTCTCGACCTAGTAACTTTGAATGGGCCGAAGGCTACGAGACTCGCTTCGGCGCCACGTACGTCGACTACGACAACGGACAGCAGCGGTATCCGAAGAAGAGTGCTTTGGAGATTGGGAAGATCTTTGGGCAATATATTGGCAAGGTCTAGTGAATTGTCCAGGTTGGCAAGTCTAGTGTTGAATTGTCCAGGTTGGCAGGTCTAGTGTTGAGTTGTCTAGAGATTGGCAAGTCTAGTGATGAATTGGCTAGGACAGGACAGGATAGGATAGAACAGGTAATGGCTAGAGCGCACTCACTTCCTTATACTAGAGTATCTTATCATACCTACCTAGGTAGACGTCGTCATCTTACTCTGGAGAGTATCTCATCATACCTAGGTAGAAATCGTCATGTAATGTTCTAGACTAGACTAGACTGTGGACGATGACCAATGCCGCATTTGCCACGATGGACTTTGAGATCATGGATACCTTGTAATAGAAAGCGAACTGGACTGAACTGAACACTATACCGCACCTTCGCCAGTGGTTGGTTATATAGGTATGTATAGGGATGTATCGGCCGAAACCCACCTTTGGTTGGTACCTTATGTAGGTACCTATCTGATATAAGTGTTAGCACAGGTACCTACTAACCTAATTACCAGGTATCGATGTTGTGTATGGATACAGTGTACCTCGTACGGATACGGAGTACTGTACGAGCACCGTATCGGCTTCGTATCCGTACTAAGTCTAGGCACCAGCGAGCGAGCCTTAGGCCCGAGGACCTCGAGTACATAACTCCGCACCGAGAATTATTATATTATATATAGGGGGACCTGGTATATGTGCTAGGTACACCGCTACACCGCTACACCGCTACCCTGATATATTTTATTGTATGTATGTATACCTATACCTAGGCTGAACACCTAATACCTACCGTCCGACCGACCAACCTACTACGCTATACGCTATACTACTAGTCATGGAAACCCCCAGCGTCCCCGTCAACTTCGTGCCCGCTACGGCCGGCGAATCCTTCAAACTTGGCACCATCACCATCCGGATCTTGGAGGACGGGTCGAGAACAGGTGAGTTGAGATGAGTCGAGTCGAATCGAGTCAAGCGTTAAGGGCGTGTTTGGGCGTGTTTGGGCGTGTTGCTTGTTACCTACACCTACACCTACATCTACACCTACTCCTACACCTACCATATCCTATCCGACCTACCATATCCTACCTACCATATCCTACCTATGCTATTCTACCATATCCTACCTATGCTATCCTATCCTACTTCCTACTGACTGACTGACTTGTTTCTCAACCAGACAACCGCATCGGCAGCGCAGAGTTTATCGTCCCGCCGCATACTGCAGGGTAAGTTGAGTTGGTCTCATCATATCAGCCTCAGCAAAGCCCCCAGCCTCTAGCGTCAGGACAGGGTTTCCCAATTTCCAGTATGGTCAGGCTCAGTCTCATCTAGCCGGCTAGCTGTACGGATAGCTATATCTGCTCGCTGGCTGGCTAGATGACAGGAGCAGACGCAGAAGCAGAAACTGAACTGGGACTAGAACTGGTACTAGACCTCACGCTGACATTGTTTGAATCAGCCCTCCGCCGCACTGGCATGAAATGGTGAGTAGTGAGTAGTGAGTACTCGGTACTGTTACTGCCAACCGCAACGCAATCCAATCCCCCAAACCACACTGTTGAACGGTCCCAACCCCGGCGCAATCCATTCCCCCTAGACCACCTGCACTCCCCCAGACCACACCGACAGTACCTATATTTCCTAGACCACACCGACATTACCTATTATCCCCCGACAGTACCTATTCCCCAAACCACACTGACATTACCTATTATCCCCCGACAGTCCCTATTCCCCAAACAACACCAACAGACCTATATTCCCCCGACAGTCCCTATTCCCCAAACCACCGACAAACCTATATTGTATGACTAGCTACCTACCTACAAAGTACCTAACTCTTCTTTGTCTCTAGCACGACGAAACCTTCCTCGTCCTCAAAGGCACCCTTCGCTTCCACGCCCTGCACGGCCAAACCATCGACGCCAAAGTCGGCGACTATGTCACCGTCCCGACCCAGTCACCCCATACCTTCAGCAACCCGTACGACGAAGAAGCCGTCTTCTTCAACACCTACACCCCGGCCTTTTATATCAATTACTTCAAGTTGCTGGCCACGCTGGGCGAGGCCGGGAAACCTATGGACCCGGAGGCGAATAGGAAAGCTATGGCTGTAAGTGTTTGACTTTGGGAAGGCACGGCCACAGCCCAGTTCCCTTGATTTCTTGCTTCGTACTTCAATGTGCTTGTTATGTTCAATGTGCTATCATATGTCCTTGTACTTTGGAAGAATGAACCATCCAACAGAGACCCAGCTAACCGCATTTGATGTTCGACAACAGTACTTTGCCACGATCGGCGTCGCCGACGATGAGATGGAGGTCGACAAGGCCCAGTTCTACGGCGAGAAGAAGAAGGAGAAGAAGACAGAGAAGGGGACGGAGACGAAGCCGGCGGGCAAGTGATAGTGATGGGCCGTTGCCTGTCTTCGTCTTTCTGTCTTCGTCTTTGTCATCCTACATTTCTGTCTTCCTCTCTCTGTGTCTTTCTGTCTTCCTCGGTGTCGGAGTCGGGAGTCGGATCTACCTACCTATCTACCTGATTACCTATACGTGCCTACTTGTCTATGTATTTTGGAGGGAGTGGATGCATCAGACAATACTTGATCATACTACATACTAGTATACGATGAGGAAAACCAGAGTCAGAGTCAGAGCCAGGTTCGGTGTCAAAGTCAGAGTCAGAGCCAGTCAGGCTTGGTGGTGTCCAGAGTCAGGCTCTGAGTCAGGTTCGGTGTCTAGATTTAGAGTCAGTCAGGCTTGGTGGTCTGGTGTCTGGTGTCCGTGTCTGGACTCCAATATCCAATATCCAATATCCAACGCAGAGGAGAGCAGAACGGAAACAAGATCCGCCTAATATCAACACCCGTCGTTCCTAACCTGTCACCTCTTTGTCTGGTCTGGATTTAGGATCGAATTTAGCCTTGATTTTGACTTGGATTTCGATTCGCATGTATATACATCACATATGTACGCAGGCACAGACACAGACAGACCCACGAGTTAGTTAGCACTTTCGTGCCCTCGCGTACTGTCAGGGTCTTCGTACTGGCTATCTAGCTGGTTCCTATGGTATAGGATAGGGTAGGATGGGATGGGATAGGACAGGATATGTATAGCGACTGGCGATACCATTGCGCCTTACTTCTCATATCGACGGAAGACAACACAACACACTACTCTGCTCTTCTTTGTTCTTTGACTCACTTTGTTGGTAGCAAGTATAGTAGCTAATTCTGTTACTTGCCTGAATTCAAGCCATTTACTCGTACGCCATTAGACACGTTCTGTTCGCTAGCAGGGACGTTGGATGTTGGCGCTACCTGTCACGAAACGGTAAGAGGTATCTCGCACACAAAAGAGGTATCTTCACGAAACCCATCACAGCTACTATATCGAGGTACCTTTGATGTCTCAGTACTGAGAGACTTGATCCTCAGGCTGTTGTTGTATAATAAGGGCCTGTTCAGTGTTCGGCACCTCTTTATGAATCGTCTTTAGCGAACCGCGTTTCATCGACGTTGTTGGCAGGGGTCCCTCACTATAAAACGCGCTACTCGTACTATTAATCTATCGTCCAAAACAGCGGAAAAACGTGCCCAAAGCCAAGGTAGCCACACCACGGCGTTCTTTAATCTACGGATACTGTACTCCGTACTTCGGACTAGATTTAGATTTGTTATTTTTCTTCTCCTATCATGGCTGACAGCAAGCGTCTCATCATGGCTGACAGACAGCGGAGGCGTCAACTCGCTGCGGCGGCGGCGGCGGCTAGTGCGGCGGCCAACCTGGCGGCCCTGGGCGGATTGTTGGTTATGACGGCTGGAGTTGTGGCGATATTGGAGACGCTGCGGATCAAGCAGGAACAAGAGGAGGAGGAGGAGGAGGAGGAGGAGGAGGAGTGGCTTCAAGCGCGGATCAGTGCAAGACGCGTCGCGGCGCAGTTACGTCGACAGCGCCTTCGGCGAGAGCGTTTACGGCAGTCAACCCATTCAACCCAATCAAGCCATCCAAACCATTCAGGCCATTCAAGCAATTCAAGCCATCCAAGCAATTCAATTCAATCAACTCATTCAACCCAGTCAATCCGGTCAATCCGGTCAAACCATCCAAACCATCCAAACCATTCAACTCAATCAACCCAGTCAACTCAGTCAACCCAGTCAACCCATCCAAGCCCGACTTCACACCTCAGACACAAAAACACCCGCCATACCCATCCCAGTGCCGACACACATACTCGTCACCGCAACTCTGGCCTTGCGCCGACGCAGCTCCGACAAGACCGTAACCACTTGGCGAGTGCCGGTGCAGCCGAGCGGGTGGCCGATTGCACTGCAGTAGACAGGGGATTAGATAGTGATACAATGACAAAGGGGGCAACAGAGAAATGGGTGATTGCTCAGAATGCAATAGCGAAAGGGGATTGCTGAGAATGCAATAGAGAAAGGGGTTTGCTGAGGATGCAACATGATCGCAATGAACGTTGATGTGGATGCATCTTGAATAGGCCCGCAACTTACATGGCTCCACCACGGACGTTGACTTTGTTCACGTCCAGACCGAGCTTTTCCACACAATAGACGTACTACAAACCCCAAGAGTCAGTTCCAAGTCCAAGTCGACACAATACAATCGATTCAGGGGTAGGGTAGGGTGCGGGTGCGACTGCTCGAAGTCGACAGAATGCAGAGGTAGTGTGCGTGCTCGCAAATGGTGCTTGGCCAGACGCTGAACACCTGGCTCACGGGTAGATGCCACATCAAGACCGCCCTCGCCCTTGCCCCGTTGCCTCGTTCGCCTGAATGTTGCACTCACCATCGACGCAAACGCTTCGTTGATCTCCCACAAATCAACATCCTCCCTGGTCAGACCGGTCAAGCCCAACACTTTCGGAATGGCCAGGGATGGACCAATGCCCATGATACGCGGCTCCAACCCGACCACCGTGCTGGTGACATATTTGGCCATGATGGGCTGGCCCAGCTTCTCGGCCGTGGAGCGCTTCATCAGCAACACTGCCGCGGCACCGTCTGTGACCTGAGACGCGTTGCCGCCCGTAGTGGTTGGACCCCAGTGCGGGAAAGCCGGCCTGATGGTGGAGAGACGGTCGTAGGTCGTGCCCGGCCGGATGCCGTCGTCCTGGTCGACGGTGATGGTGCGAGCCTCGCCAGTCTGGGGATCGACCCACCGAGTGGTGACAGGGGTGATTTCGTCGGCACTCCAGCCTTGTGACCGTGCACGTTCGGCCCGGGTGTGAGACATCTCGGCGTAACGGTCCTGGGCCTCGCGTGAAACGTGGAAATCACGAGCCACGTTCTCGGACGTCCAGCCCATGGGCTGCAGGTTATCCCTGGCCACCGGGTGTGAGGTGATGGCGTCGCTTAGAACGGGCGGTATGTCTTGGTGGCTCGACATGCTCTCGCAGCCCACGGCGATGCCGACCTGGATGGCCCCGAGGGCGATGGCGCCGGCGATGGTCTGGATGGCCAGCAAGCCCGACGAGCAGAACCGACTCGCCACGCTGGCCGCTGTGCTGACAGGGAAGCCGGCAGCCAGTACGGCGCTGCGGGCGTGGAAGCCTGGGCCCGGCGTCAACACGTTGCCCACGCACACGTCTTCCACCACATTGGGGTCGATGCCGGATTTCTCCCGGACCGCCCGTAGGATGTGGATTAGCAGCTCTTCCGTCGGCGTGTCTTTGAGTCCGCCTTTGCGTGCCTTGGTCAACGGCGTGCGGGTGGCGTATGTGATGACCTGTGGCCAGAATGAGAGTGTTAGAAAGGACGAGAAAAAGGAGAATCATGGTCATGGTCATGGTCGGCGCAGGAGAGTGCTTGGGAGGCTGCTGGCTGCTGGCTATTGCCTATGGCCTGTACTGTACAATATCATCTTCCTTCTTCTCCAGGATCTTCTTCAGTCCGGGTGACGGTGGCGCCGGGGTATTACTGGCGGCCGAGGTGAGGTGGCCGGCGAGGGCGTCGAGTCGTTGATGGGCGGGCATTATTGCGGCTGGACGGAGGAGAGGAGGAGGAGGGGAGAGACAAGAGAGTAGGATACATAGGGACACACTGGATGCTAGAGAAACGACCGACCGAAGAGTGAAACATATCAGGGTGAAGCAACCGCGGTACAGTATTGTGTCTGAAGTCTCGCACTGGCACTGGCACTGGCACTGGCACTGCCTGGATCAACTGCCGACGACTACAACCACCGTACCAGTACCACCCACCTCCCCACCTCCAGCTTCGTCTTCCCTCCATGTACCAGTATCGTCTCTCCTCCTTCGTCGTGAGCATGGCTGCCTGGGATATGTCCCTGTCCTGTCCAGGGCAGACAACCACCTGCTGTCTCATCTACCGAACCCTACCATCCCGGGAACTACTCTGTACATAGTACATACTCTACCAGGCCACAGCCCCGATTGCCGCTTCCTGCCTCCGGCTCCTAAGGCCCTAATGCCTCCGTGGGGGATTGCCGCCCCATCATTCTCCCCCATTTCCCCGGACCGAGACCGAGACCGTGCACGGAAGAAAACCCCAGAGTCCACTCGCAGTCACTGCTTGACCACCCCTAAGAAGTATCGCCTGTCGATCCGTCATTGCAGAATATCGGCAGATCCGTCTGCTTGATGCGCCGAGGCACGCACGACTGGCCGCAACAGTAGCTGGGATGGCATATCATAACATAACATAGCATTGCATATCATCTACAGTAGTCTGGCTCAGCCAGCCTTTCTGCTCGTTTCAAACATAATACATCACCATCTGGATACTTGGCTACAGCCCTGTCAAGCATCACGACCATTGTGCCGGTGCTGGAAGCAATATTGTCAGGTCCCTCGGTCTGGTTGTGAGGGAGAGGACTCCAGCCTTCATAGGCACGGTTGTCCAGTACACCCACAGCCGGCGCTCAACAACCATCTGGTTGACATTGCAGTGTGTCCTTCGTTGAGTCAACCATCATGGCCACACTTGCCGCCTCAGCAGCTGCCGCAGCCGCAGGCCTTCTATACGCCGACCACGCCCTCGGCGTGTCACGCGACATCGCGCAGTACCGCCTCGACGCCTCGTTCGCAAACCGCTTTCCACAGTTCCTGGCCAAGCTCGGCCCTCAATCAACACACCTGTATCGAATGCTCGAATTGGCCGAGCCTACAGCCGATGCAGTCTGGTTCGAAGGCCGGTCATGGAACTACCGCGCCGTGAAGCAGCAAGTCGATGAACTGGCCGTTGCACTGCATCAGGATTTGCACGTCAAGAACGGAGATATCGTCGCCGTATTCATGACCAACTCTCCCGAGATGCTGTTTACCGTGTACGCGTTGACCAGACTCGGCGCGGTGCCAGCCCTGCTCAACAACGCCCTGCGAGACGAGACTCTGTTGCATTGTGTGCGCTTGCCGTCCTCAGCTTTGATCCTGACCACACCTGATCTGGCCTCACATGCTGCATCGGCGGCCAGATCGCTAAGCGGGGCCGTCAAGACCGTTCGTTTGAACTTGGGATCCTTCCGACCGATAGGCGATAACAGTGGCGGCGACGACGACATTGTGGATTTCCCTCTCCCTTTCGCCGACCAGTCACACCCACAACTCCCTGTTCTTCCACCCACACCGCCGAAATCCTTGGCCTCGGTCGCCGCCTTGATCTATACGTCCGGCACAACGGGTAAGCCCAAGGCGTGCAGAGTCAAGAACGCCTTGATTTGCGCCGTGTCGTGTAGGTCGTCTATTGACCACACCAACCCGAAAAAATACCTCCAGAGCTTGCGCACCTATTCATGCATGCCGCTTTTCCACGGCACCACCTTCTTTACCGGCCTCTGCTACAGCGCGGGCAACAGCGGCTGTTTCTGCATGGCGCGACGCTTCTCGGCCCGCAATTTCTGGAAAGACGTGCACGAGAGCCGGGCCTCGAGGATTCTGTACGTCGGTGAACTGTGCCGCTTCCTGTTGGCCACACCGCCAAGCCCGTACGATCGTGACCACCGAGTTCTCGTGGCTGCGGGCAATGGGTTGCAGAAGGACGTGTGGATTGCATTCCAGCAGCGCTTCCGCGTGGACGAGGTGCGCGAGTTTTACCGCTCCACCGAGGGAATGGTGAAGTTCGACAACGTCCATCGCCGCGGCCGCCCGGGAGCAGGTAAGGTCGGCTATATGGGGACACTGAGGAAACGGGTGCTCGACAAGGACCAGTGTATCGTCAAGTTCGACTATGAGTCGGAGATGCCGGTGCGCGATCCCACCACGGGCTTCTGTTTGGTTGCTGACCGTGGCGAGCCCGGCGAGGCCATTGCCCGGATCCACAACATGGACACCTATACTGACTACCACGCCAACCGGCCCGCCACCGAGCAGAAGCTGCTGCGCGACGTGTTCGCCAAGGGAGACCTGTGGCAGCGCAGTGGAGATTTGCTGGTCCAGGGGACGGATGGTTGGGTGAAGTTTGTCGACCGTATAGGCGACACGTATCGCTGGATGGGCGAGAACGTGTCGGCCGGCGAGGTGCGTGGATATATTTCGGAATTGCCCGGTGTCAAGGATGTCGTGGTGGTCGGCCGTCGGCTAGAGAAGTATGATGGTCAAATAGGAACGGCGTTGATTGTGCTTGATTCAGGGGGTGAGAAGGATGAAGACGACCAAAGACCAAAGAAGCTGGTAACCGAGCTCAAGAGCCATCCCGAAAACCAAAACAGGAGAAGAGACGACCCGGGGCAGCAGCAACAGGAGCAGGGGCAGCAGCTGGAGCTGGAGCTGGAGCTGGAAAACGAAAAAGAAACAATAGCGACATTCATGGCCCTTCTGTTCCACCGACTCCGCGCAAAAGGCGTCCCACGCTACGCCGTCCCACGCCTCGTCATGGTCCGCGCCGGCCTGAATCCGATCGATGTAGGCGACACCTTCAAGCACGCCAAGACGGTGGTCAAGAACATCCACTGGGGCCCAGATGCGAGTGTAGATGCGAGTGCCGGTGGGAGTGCCAGTTCGAGTGCCAGTGCGAGTTCGACGGCATGTCAGGTGGATGGCAGGCGGTACTTTCTCGATCTTGACGACGAGTGTTTCAAGCCGCTGGATGGGCACGCGTGGCCGAGAATCGAGCAGGGCAAGGCGAAGCTGTGATGGCGTAGGGAACAGTGCGGTAACAGAAAACAGGTAATATATATTAATATGAAGTGGTAGTGAGAACAAAAGAACATTGACCAAAGACTAAAAGAGACAGTTGTGATGTGTGATGTGTGATGCGACGTATACTATACCTATACCTAGAGGGCCTGGCCTATACAGTCTTCGTCTTCGTCTTCGTCTTCGTCTTCGTCTTCGTCTTCGTCTTCGTCTTCGTCTTGTTTCCTCGTGACCGACGCGCCCTTCTCTTCGTCTTGTTTCCTCGTAACCGACGCGCCCTTCTGTTTCGGACCTTGACGCTGGGTCGAAGGCGAAGTCAAAGTCGAAGTCGAAGTCGAATTCAAGTTCAAGTCGGCCGTTCAGGTCGGATCCAATCGACCAACATCCTCCCATCGCTCCTAACGCCATCGACCGACGACGAGACTGTGATTTCACGCGTCCCGTCCGAGTATCGCTCTCGAGGGCCATTACTATTACTAGTACTGGTTCTGCGTCCTAGGGCTGGGTCTGAACCGGAACCGGAATCGGAACCGGAACCTGAACCTGAACCTGAGCCTGATCGTGGATCGGAACCTGATGCTGACCTGGAATCTCTCATGCTTTCACTGAGTCGTTTGGTATCTTTTATGCTTTCACTAAGTCGTCCAGTATCTTTCATGCTCCTGAGTCGTCTGGTAGAGGCAGAGGAATTCGCAGTGGCTGTGGCAGCGGCAGTGGACTGTCGGCGCGACATGGTAGATGTAGATATGGCCACGGTCTGGCTCGATGGACTGGTTGCTGGAGACGATGTTGTGGACGGACGTCTCTTGCTTCCACTCGACCCTTTGGTGGAAATTTCTGAGCTCTGCGATCGGAAGGACTCTTGATTGGTATCGCTGCTACTTTCAGGAGAGGACTCTGAGCTCTGAACTGGATGGGTCATGATGCTGCTTTCAGTAGAGCTTGCGTTTCTTGTCATGCTGCTGCTTTCGGTGGCCATTGCCGTTGTCGTTGTCCTCACACTCATCTTTCCCCCTCGTCGACTTCTTGGCTGCTCGTGGTCGCGGTCGCGGTCATGGTCACGGTCATGATGGATACCTAGCGTCGCCGGACCCCACCGCGCAGTGTACCCCTTCCACACGGCTTTGACTTTCCGATCGCGCCGTCTAATCATCGATTTCAGCTGGTTTTCCATCTCGACGATGCTCCGGATGTGGCTGCGAGAAAGGCGGATATTCAATCCCACTATACAGGTGCTAGGCGCGGTGTCGACGACGGATGCCGATGCCGATGCGGTCGACTCATGTCCTGACTCGGGAGGCTGCGAAGATGCCGACTCGATGTCTTGCTTCAACAGGCTTAGTCGCTCAGTCAGTTCATCTATATTGTCTGCATATTCGTCGAGGATCGCGGACTCGGCTTCTCGTCGAGCTGCTGAATCACAATGACCGCAAGAGCCCTGGATGATATAGATGTAGTTGTTCGGTACGCGAGTCAGGGGTTCCTTTGCAGGAGACACACGCAGGTAGAGTGGAGGGTATGCGAGGAGATCGTCATGGTATTCTGCCAGAATGGGCTGGACGTTGAGAGGTCGCGACACTGGAGGACTGGTGTGAGGGCAGGTGGTGAAGTGGTAGGTCTGAGCATATGCGAGTTCAGGGTCTGGCAAGTCGGTGCTGGAGGTGAGGGATGGCGCTGAGGACGATGGCTGCTCTTTAGGTTTATCCGAAAGTCCTGTCAATGCGGATGCGGATGTGTTTGTAGTTGTGTATGAGAATGATATATTACTTGGACAGCCACGAGATTGCATACCAACAGCATGGGACTGTGGCGTAGGGAACGACTGTGGGCTTGATGTGTGACTATCCCTGTCCAGCCTAGCCTCCGATCGTGAGCGCTGCCTTACTGGACTTCTTGGAGAAGACGTCTTGATGATGAACGAAGAGAACAATGCTGTTGAACTTGAGGCTAGCATTTTGGACATAGTGTTTGCCATGGGGCCTGCTGACTTCGCATTGTCCCCAATTGTCAATGTTGCTGCCGAGGGATGATCAGACCCTGGAACGTCAACCGATCTGGGAGAATGACCTGTCCTATCCGAGGAGTGGTTCCGCTTGGGAGCGATGGGGGCACTACCCATGCTAGCTGTCTCCTTCCAACTGCTGAGAGGATAGTAGTGTTTTGACCTTGACGAGCGAAGCGGTGTTCGATCCTGTGGATGCACCGGGAAGGTTTTCCTTGGAGAGATCTGTGGCTTGTTGTCAGCTCGTCCTGCAGTAGCAGGAGTAGTGGGATATCCGAACTCTTCTTCCATGCTTCCAGCCGACTCCGCTTTAAGAGACTCGCCACGATGTCGGGACGGTGATTTGGTAATAGTAACCCTGGTCGTGGTCGAGACAGTGTCGGTGGTAGAGTCCGATGACCGGCTGCGGCAGCTGGCTGAGGTCTCTTCGAGTGGCTGATCAAATCCGCCTATGGCGATTCGATGGTTATGACGGGGAATTGGTCTTTGGGGATTTGAAGTGAGGACACAACCCTCGTTAGCTGGCAGTGGTAGCCTATGATTGTCGCTGTTCATGGATAAGCAGAAGATCGGAAGATGCGAGAGCTCCAGTCGAAATTCGGGGAATTCGTTGCTCAGTATCGGCACCAGAGTCCGCAAATATTGTGTCTAAGCTGACCTGCAGTTGATATTGTCTTTTCGTTCTTGAATACTGCTTGCAAGACAGGAGCGATGTGCCTTGCGTTTTGTGGTGTCTGTGAAAACAAAGACATTAGAGACAGAGCACATTGTCTGAGTCGGCCTTAACAAGGCCATTGTGCGATGTTTATCCTTCGCCCACAGTGTGGACAAAGGCTACAATCTTTGTCTCTGATGCCATTGTTCAATCTGGAACACCTCAAACATGACCTGCACTTGCTCGTATTTAGCGATTGCTCGAAAATGGCTGGTGGGCAGAAATAGCGAGTACCAAATAGCGAGTTTGACGTTCAAGGCCGTCATTTCGGCTCGATATCGCGTGTCAGCCGGATGTGCTGGGAATCCGATGAAAGAGATCCACCAAATGTAGCTCCATCGGGTTGACAATACCTGCTTTCGTTCTCAATCCTCTTCGACACTCCCGGTCAAGATGACTCTCATGTTCAGGCGCCATCGAGCAACTTCGTGCTCAAGAGCATTCAATTTGGCGGCCACGCTTAACAAACTAGGGTCGCTAGTCTCGACGCGGATCTTTTCACGCACAATGACCTCTTGCCTCCCACGCCATTCAAAGACTTCCCCCATTTCATCGTGGTTTGGGGGTCTAGGACCCATTCCCAGTAACTTTGAACGTAGACTGAACCCCGACAGCGAGAACGCTGAGTCCAAGGAGGTGCTTGGGGTTCCGCCGGGGGAGGTGGGAGCCAGGGTCCTGACCGTGAGGACAAGGTTGGCATCTTGAATGGTGAAATGGAGACTTAGATAATCTCCCAGGGGAGGTTGAAAGATGTTTTCATCGGGACTATTGAACCACCATTGTGCACCTGGAATTGAATCTAGATCTGCGCCGGTGACGGGTCCTTTCAGACAGGCCTTTGCCTCGCGAAGATTGTCGTGCAGCAACTTGAGCTGGCCGGCAATGAAGGACGAATCGGTGGACTGGCCGGTCCATCGAGAAACATCGATAATGTCCAGCGAGTCATTGATCAAAGATTTGATGGCGGACAATTGTAGCAGTGGAATGTCCGAGGACGACGAGGAAGAGTGAAAGATGTGGCGGGTTGACGGGGTGGATGTTGTAGTGCCTCTGGGCGTGTTGGGAGGCAGAGTAGTCAGACGCAGGTGAATGTCCTAATAGAATAAGTTGCTGAGGAACACAGGGCAATCCACGGCCTGGGTGGTTACACACTCACTCCTTTCACAAGTCTCGTGCCGACTCTGGTCACGAAGCCTTTGACGCTTTCGGACCGCAACGAGGACAGAACCAAGGTCGATCCCGGTTCTTTTGGTGCCAGCAAGGCGTCACACTCCTCAAGACCCTCCTTCAGAGCCACCAGAGAGTGCTGCAGGGATTCTAGAAGCCACCGAAGCTCGAGCCTCTGCCCGATCGGTCAGTTTCTGTCTAACATTGATCGGGTTTGGTCAACCGTACCAAGCACTCTTCCTCTGCTTTTTGGAGCTCACCATGGGGTACGGGAGGGTAGACCCAGGTGGACATGGTGAGAGCAGAGTGTCGAATGGAATCAACTTGAATGGAAGTTCAAGGTGCAACGATGAAGGCGATTGGAGTCGTCGTCCTGGGTTTGCACTCAGGCTCAGGCTGCGCATCAGTCAATCAGGTGAGGAGGGCAGAAACAGCCGGAGAAGAGAGTTGCGCTAGTGAAAGCTAGAGAAAGGAAGCTAGCTGGTTACGGATTAGGGTCTCCGATTTCTTGTTTTAAGATGCTCCGGTGCTCTAACTCAGCTGGGAGTTGGCACCCACTCGGGCACTGATGACGCAATGGCACTTGACAGCAAAAGACAATGAGATTACCACCTACGTATTATTATTATGATTGTTATTTGTTTTGGCTGCGCTGAGAGCTCGAGAGCTGAGCTCCCCCATTACGGCCCATTACGGAGTACGGAGTATTCTATCCCACCACTACCCAGTGTAGTGCCGCACTACTCGCTCCACCGTCCATTGGCATTCTGGCTGACTGGCTGAACCCCCCGGGGCGTCCTTAGCTGTCCAGGGACACCCAATCTCCATCGTCCGGCTCTGCTAGGCGTTGCTAGGCGTGTCTGTTTCCCACTGCGGGTGTCGTCTGGTGGTGTCGTAGGGGCGAGTGACCTCATCCAAGACCATTGCAGCACAGATCCGTCATCACCCTACTACATCACAGGCACCCAAGGCACAGGCCTTCTTAAACAAGCACACTCAATAATGCCTTCTTCTGTCTTCCACACCATCACCCATCAGCTTCACCAACTCACGTCGACACTCTCGCTTCACCCACTCTAATTTCACCCTTACCTTCGCCTACGCATCCCATTCAAGCTCCCAGACTCCCAGACCGACCTCAACCCTCACGCGTCCCTCGCGCGAACGCCTAGCAAGCTTGCTCCCGTTTTTATTCGACTACTAGTATCCCATCAGACCTGCGCAACATGGCAGTCCGTGAGTGACCACCATTCCAATTGAAAATCTTGTCTACCTCGATACTAACTATACATGACATGCAGGCTCGCTATTTAGTCTGGTTTCCCTAATCATCCTCGCCGGAGGCCTTCTGTTCATGTTCTTCATCTTGCTGGCTGGCGCAGTTCAAGATTCTCCGCTCAACAAATTCTACCTCCTCCAGGCGGACACTGGCAACATACCGGGGGCACCCTCGGTCTCGCGATGGTCCTACTGGAACGTCTGTGGTGTGCAAAACGGCCGCACCGTGTGCGGTGATCAACACTACGAAGATGTACACCCGGCATTCCCGCTTGACCCTGCCTCGCACCGCAACTTCGGCACCACGGTGAATGTGCCGCGGAGCTTTGTCCGCCACCACGGCTACTACTTTTATATGACCCGATTCATGTTTGCCTTTATGTTGATTGCCCTCTTTTTCGGAGTGTTCGCACTGTTGACCGGACTCCTGGCCCTGTGCACCCGACTTGGCAGCTACCTAAGCGGACTCTTGACCACCATTGCCTTGTTCTTCCAGACAATCCAAGCAGCCTTGATGACGTGAGTATCGATTTGAACCGTCAGAGTCTGATTTAAGCTAACCAAATGAAACAGGGCTGCGTATGTCAAGGGTCGCGACAACTTCCGCAAGAACGGACAGGCCGCGAACATCGGGAAATATGCCTTTGGGTTCGAATGGGCCGCTGTTGCTTGCTTCCTGATCTCCACGGTTTTGTTCTGCATGGCCGGTTCGACACGTCGAGAGAAGACTCCGAAAGCCAAAAAACAAGGACGTGGATTTTTCCGAGGACGACGAAGCCGGAGCACCCGAAGCAGAGGAAGCTTTTTCCAGGAGAAAGAGTACGGGGTATAAACCACGAACATGAGAAATCCCCGAGGCGAGGCGTGGCGAGTATGCGATGGGGGACGTGGAAGTGAAGTGTGATGTTGAAAACAAAACCAGGGCGCTTTTGTACAGGTTTCGGGGTCTTCATTCAGATCTATGACCATGATTATGAGGAGTACGAGGAGTTATGTACGAGGCCATCGAGACCGGAAGTGCCTGCATGTGAAGGGCGTTGTGATGGCAAGTTACTAATAGGTAGTGTTTATTCTAATGTTTGTTTTCTTCTGAGCATCGGAAGCGGAACCAGAATTGCAAAGAAGCATGCTTGACCCGGATTCTATTGCACCTCTTGCGAGGGCGAGGGCTATTACGCACCTGTGCTGTCATCCTCCTCTCTACCTCTATTCTGTAAGTGAGAAGAGGAGAGAAGGTTCCGGAGACGAGAGGCAGCGCGATGGTGACAGCCCATCATGAACCGAACCAGACTTTGACCAAACTTTAAATCAACAGCGTCTTTGAAATTTGCTCCACCTGAAAGAGTACCGAGTCCAAATATGTATCACCACAACTCCTTCAACTCCTTCCACCATCCGACCATGCCACCCACACCGGGGTCTTGAGTATTCATCCGTACATCTCTGACAGGGACAGTGATCCGCAATCACCCATTCCTTCCTTCAGGCTTCGAGCTCAAAACTGTCGGAGCGAGACTCCTCGGCTAGTATATCGTGTCAGCTGCGGCCACCACAGGCAGTCAACGTGGTCAGACCACGGATACTCACTGCGAAAGCCTCGCGCAGCATAGTACGCAACCTGTACCAATGCGCCGAGGGCCACGATGGCCATGAAAATTCCAAACACGATCGACACAATGACTTCGGGAGAGAGGTGGGCCATACTGAAGGCGTCGGATGGCTGAGGCTGTGGGCAGATACTCGGTGAATGCGAGGCAGTTATCAGGTACTCCGTGAATGCTCAAGATTGTGCCCGCAGCAGACGAAAGTGGAGACGTGTTGCGATAGGACCGTACGGCAAGACTTCTCCGCGCAAGACTGAATGGCCAGAGACAGAAACAAAATCGAAGTTGGTCGGGCTGTGATTGGCGATGGACAGGGAAGGACACCCAATGATCTCCCACTTGAGAACCGCACCAGAGACTTGAAGGTTCCAGCGACGGTTCTTCAAGGGCAACAACCCAGCGTGAAACGGTGGGCGATTGGGCGATTGCCTGCAGAGCGAGTGAGGCTTGGTGACGTCGGTGGAGTGGCTTGGGGGCTCTGAAGCACGAAGACCGAGCTGTCAGGGCGAGTCGAGGTATGTATCCGTACTCCGTATATGTTCTGCTCTGTCAAGGTGTTTTATGGTGAAGATTGGCGGGAGAGAGTGAATGTTCTGCTTGGAAACTTGGCCTGCTATGCTCTGCATGGTGCCTGAGAGATGGGAGATGCTCTCTTTATACTCCGTACAGACAGAACAAATCGTGAGAACGACTTTTGCGCGAACAAAGATCGGGACCCATGGCAAGCCAGGAGGCCAACCAGGCACATATCGACGCGGCACTCTGATTTGCCCAAATCGAGGCAGTTCTCAGGGTCCTCAGGGTGTTCACGAGATCATACAAGCTTGATACGAGAATATACAGTCAACAAGGGCCATCGAAGGCAGATTGCTACGACTGACGACCTAGTGGGATGGGACGGCGAGTATTGGAAATACGTGCAACGACTTTTGCCTTGTGGTGGCTGAGCCTTTTAGTACGGAGTACGGACACGGAGTACTACGGAGTATCCTCCGTGCGGCGATGCCACGCTTGTCCAGCCACGGCTTAGGCTCAGGCCTTAGGCGACTCCTACATAAGCCCTGAGGCTAAGGCTACACGGGCGCCGGGAATACTCTTCCCAAAAGTGTTCCGCTGCAGCACCCCGGACACTCGCATTGAGCCTGGGCGGGATGGACTACAAGTTTGTTCGGTATCACTGGAAGGCTGACGGGCGTGGGTGACTGGTGCAACCTGCCAGCACCACAGTGCGACCTGTCGACCAACCGCCGCGCCAACGCCTATGCCCATGAAGAGGAAAGTGACAAGATGGAATAATCGTTATCCATTATTATTGCCAGGCCGAGTCAAACATAACCATGTCTGCCACCTAGTCTGCGGGCGATTGGCCGAAACCCCTGGAATCGCCACTACTATTACAGATTGTCCGCGTCAGATAGTCAGATGTCCTCCTTCTCTTTTAGAAGATGGCATCAGCACGACGAGCTAGGTTACGTATGCATGCATGCATGCAGCATCTATCTAACAGCTCCAGGTTCCCCCTGAAGGTCTTGGAAGTTGATCAAGTTTGCAAAGTCAATCCGACATGTCGAAAGGGCGCAGGAATGCGCACCAGCCGACGTCACAATCACCATCTAGAGGTGAGAGCAGTGAGTGAGTGACAAGGTGAGGTCGACGATTGCCGACAAATAATGGTTAAGTAGGCTGCTGAGCAGGCAGCAGCTTGGGGCACAAGTTTTATTGAGCCTTACACATCCGTACAGAATGGAAGTACGGATACACTCCTCCTCCTCCTCCTCCTCGTTAGTCAGGTCACCACGATCATAAGATCCGTACAGAGTACGGAGTACTCGTACTTGTGGTCATTGAACCCAGCAACCTGATTAATCCTTTGTGGGCTTAGGGGCCATGGCTAGATGCGTCACTCCAGCGCCAAAAAGTACCATGTACTGACATACTGTACCAGGACCAGGGTGTTGCCTGAATTTCAGCCAGCATCAGCTAGCCTGCCAATTCCCTGTCCTCGTTGCTGGCTTACTGTAGGCTTGGCTGTTCAGTTCAGTGCCCTAGGGACCACAGTACGGAGTACGTACGTAAATGCAACAAACAGTATCTATACTGCTTTGCTTTGCTTTGCTTGTACGCTGTCCCAAGGAATGAATGGATGAATGAATGAAGAGCGGGAGTGGGAGTGGGAGTGGAATGACGAACGATTCAGGCATGCTACTTGAAGAGAGTGCGGATAGTCTTGTGGGGTCGAAAACATGAGAGATGAGAGATGATGGATGAGAGATAGTGGAACAAACACTTTCATGCCAAACCTCCATTCCTATTCTACGAGAACCTAGCAGAGCATGTATTTCCTTTCCCTTGATTGCTTTTCCGGATAGTGTTGACTGAGGTAAGGACTGATTGAATATCCGGGATTCCTTGACGACTTGACTTGAACAGGCTGAATCTCCTCTTGACTTCTGAATATCCTCCTTGACTTCTGAATATCCTCCTTGACTTCTGAATATCCTCCTTGACTTCTGAATATCCTCCTTGACTTCTGAATATCCTCCTTGACTTCTGAATCTCCCCCTTGACGACCTGACTTGGGCCAGGCTGAATACCTCCTTAAAGACTTGACTGGGACAGGCTTAATCTCCTCCTTGACGACTTGACTTCTGAATATCCTCCTTGACTTCTGAATATCGTCCTTAACGACTTGACTTGGACAGTCTTAATCTCCTCCTGAATGACTTGACTTGCCTGACAGCCTTCTCCTCCTCACTTAACTTGCGACTGCAGCTGAGCCTGGAGTTCCTTCCAAGTCGTGCTGACAATCGGACATCCCACACCGCTTCCCGCGCCTCCCTTGAAATTCTGGAGGGTGACGATACACGTCTGAAGACGAGTGAGTTGGTCGGCCGCCGAGGTTCCTGTCATAGCCGGTGTATGTGTCAGCAAGACAAGAAGACGATTCATGCAGCAAGACAAGAAGACGATTCCTGATTCATCACAGAGCAAGAGTAAGACTGACCAGGTGGAAATGCCGCTCCTCCTGCCACCGAGTCTTGGACGGCTTTGACAAAGGTGGCCGTATCTGGTGGACAATCGCATCTGCTGGAAGTCAGAACCGGGCCTGTGCCGTGCCAGATGGCATCAATCACTCACGGAATGGCGATCTTGTTGTCCCCCACGCAATTGGCAGTTCCATCGTTCGCTTTCACACCAGCCGTGATATCAAAGGGAGGGATGAGAGAGGCGTCCACCGAAGAAGAGCCAGCGCCAGCGGGTGGGGATGGGGAGGCGGTCGACAATATCCCAGTCCCAGTACCAGCACCAGTCCCAATGCTGGCGGTTGTGTTTGCACTCGCGGCTGCTGCGGCGGCAGAGGTGGTAGTGATGAAGGTACTGGGAACGTTGCCGCCGCCATGGCTGAAGCCAGCTCCGCCTCCACCTCCGTCTCCGTGGTGCTTCCTTTCAGCCAGGACAGAAGGGGCTTGGAGCAGGATGGTGGCCAGGATGCACACCACGGCGGGGTGCATCGTTGCGAGCCTCATCTCGTATATTAGTGGGAGTGTTTTCGGTAGATTGTGAACTGTGGACCAGCCTGTAGCCACACGGTCAAGTGTATCCAGATCCAATAGTCAAACAAGCTAGTCGCAGTCGAGTGGTGCCCAGCACGCACACGCGGGTAATGTCAAACCGCGGGGAGAGAGAGAGAGAGCGACAGAGCGAGAGAGGAAGCGAGATGAGATGCAAAAGATAGGCGCCAAAATAGACTGGAGAAGAAAGAACTAAAAACCAAGCCCGAAACAAAAGGGAACGAAATGGCACGGCCTGCGCGCACAGTGAAGGAGTGAAGGAAAAATCGAACCAAGGCAACGTGGATGTATGGTATCGAGTCAGTTGCGAGTATAGGCTGAGAACGAGGACGAGGACGAGGACGACGATTGCTATATGTAGTGATGTCCTGTCTTGCCCACCTGCTTTCTGCATGCATGCGTACGTACACTGTCCATATGTCTGTCAGGAGTCGGAGTCGCCCTCGCCCTCGCGCGCTGCAGATCCAGATTCAGATCCTGATCCTGGTCATGGAGGGAGATTCTGGCAGCCACAACGCGGTGCCATGGTGTCGGTATCGGTGTTGGTCTCGCCCTCCCCTCGCCCTCGTGGACTGTATCACGGCTGTCGGTGATTTCTCATCCGCATTCGAGGTATTGGAGATAAGAGATCGGTTTGTCCCCCCTGGATGTGGATGTGATGTGGTGTGGTGGGCACCAGATCACACATCGCATGCGTTCTCCGTAGGCTGTAAGCGCGCGAGAAGCGAGAGGGAGAGGGAGAGCGAGAGCGAGAGCAAGAAGCAGACAGACGGAAAGGGAGTCTAGAGTCTGGAGTCCAGAGAGGGCGAGGGCGAATAATGAGGAGGTGGGAGGTCTCGTCTCAGGTCTTGTGTTTCAGGAAGCCGACGTTGGTGTTGGTGGTGGTGGTGGTGTTGGTGTCGGAGTCGGCGGCTCGCCAATCGCCCACCACTCAAGTCACTCATTCGATCCCTTTCACCGACTGAGCATCTGAGATACACGACCACGACTACGTCCGCACTCCGTACTCCGCACTCCTATCGAGAGACCTCCCTCTCTCTCTCCCTCGCCCTCCACACACTTTCCATGCATGGATTCATGCGACAGGGGCCGCTACACATGAACCTGTGCCATACCTGACGATGCAATGGCATTGGTCCTCGCTCTGGCTCTCGGCATGAAGACGCGAAGTTAGAACCTGCGAAGATTCAAGATTCAAGATTCAAATTCCTTGAAATCGAGCAGCCGTCGCGCCGCGCAACGCAGGACTAGATAATTAGGTCTACAGAACAGCATCTCGATAGCCTATCCACCTGGATAGACAGGCAGGCAGGCGCCTAAGACCCCTAGGGGCTGTTGTGGTCTGCTGATTCTCGGGCAGGATAGGATACATGGGACGATCGAGGAGAGGAGAGGACAAGTCGAACAGGGTACAGTATACACTATGCGTGCGACCAGCCTCCAGGTGAGAGACGGAAATGAAAGTGACTTCTCAAGCAGCCTGGGTGTCTGTTGTCTGTTATCTGTTGTCTGCAGTCGAGATTTCTCATCGGCATTCAACACGCAACAGATACCAGATACCGCAAAACAGACACAACAGGCATTTTCTTCGTAGATCTGATCATCTGTATTTCCCGTCAAGTATCTCTCGCTTCCACATCCCAGTGATCTGATCCCATCCCGCTGCCAGCCTCAAGTGCTGACCATGCCCCCCGATTTAATAGATGCCCGGGAGGATCCTCCACTTGACTCGCCGGCAGTATCGTTCCCAGTCCTTGCCATATTTCTTGCGGCATTTTTCCTCGTCCCGCATCTCTCGATGAATGAGCAAGACGCCAAAATACACAATGTAAAAGTAGGTAAAGATCATTCCCCAGCCTCGCGCATCCCCTTGCACAACCTCTCTGGTCACAGCCCCGGTGACGGGATTCTGGTATTTGTTGACCACGTATCCCGCCACCCCGGTCGGCATGCAATAGCTAAACGACATGATCCAATCGCCCAAATAGTTGATGTGGCGCGCACGGCCCCACCAGCCAGAAACAAGAAGTTTGGAACCGGACTCCGTCGTCAAGGTTTCGAGATGTGCCACGCGAGGATCTTTGGGATTGGTTCGGAAGCGGTTCTTCTGGTTGTTTGCGGATCGGAAGATATAGTAGCCGAGTCCTTGAACAGCCAGGACTCCTGCCACGCCGGGAAGGCCCAGTGACAGAGGGTAGACCGCGAGATAGCGAGCTTGGGTGCTGTAAATGAACGGAACCCATACGAGATCGCCAAAGGACAGCATAAAGCCGAAGCCATCGTTGATCACGTCAATTGTGGTCAGAATGGCGGGTTCCATGTAGAGAGCATCGAGGGCGTAAAGGGACTGGAAAAGCGTGATGAGAATGATCGAATCGCTCACAAAGCCGTGCACTTTGTATTGATGGACGACGAAGCTGAGGTTGAGGATGACCCAGCCCGTCAATCCTGGTCTCATCTCGTTGAAGACTTTGATGTCGATCTCCTGGCCCCCTGCAATCGGTATCCATTGAGGAAGTGTGATGCGAGGGTTCAGCTCGCGACCGATGAAAAAGTCGTACAATATGTTCCCTGTGTGACCTCCTTTGGCCAACTCTCGGTTCTGTGGGTTCGGTTGGCCAGGATGGGGCACGCTGAAAGAGGCCAGATAGACGTAGATTGCTTGTGCTGTCGCCACAATCAGGTTGGCCGTCACCACCTGGGGCAATTTATCCCAAAGAAAGTCCCACACAACGAAGTCGACGCCCTGGACGGCGGTACCGACGGCCAGACCAGTGAGGATCAGAAGGGCAGAGTTGAATGCATTGAACTTGTAGTGATGCCTCCCTCCTGTCCCGAGTGTGATGCCATCCACCTCTTCGCCTGGTAACAATAGCTGCAACGCGACCAACAGCGCGTAGTACCCAAGCACCCAAGCCGTCACCTTGAAGTCAAATAAGCCTGTTAGTCCATTCTCCGGCCAGAGTGTTTGCTGCTTCAGCTTTTCCAGCGTCAAAGTCTTCGGACTCAAAAGCGCGGGAGCAGGACATCCAGAAACATCGTTACATAGGAAGATGCTAGAGTAGACGAGCAGCGGTAGACCAAAGACTATGCCAGCGGCACCCAATCTGCGAAGAGTCAGCGTGTGAGCACCGGGAAGCCATGTATGTGGAATCTTGGGACTTGGGACTTACGGGCCTGCAAACTCATATTCGTGGCTTTCCAACGGGTGCGCCGACGCGTGGGTGTCGGTCTTTGCGGATTTGATTGCCATGGGTTCAACGAGTGTGCATTGCAAGGGGGAGGGGTGAGGGAAAAGAACAGGATCGGTTTGGGGTCATTCAACTCAAAACGTAGAACAACAAACGAGCGACTGAACGGATTGAGAATATGTCCAGGGAAGCAAATGGAGGAGAGGAGTCTATTGTGTTGCTCTCCGCTAGAATTGTTTGTTCGGCAGGAGAGCAGCCGAATGAGATCATGAACTCAGCCTCACCAGATTTCCAGCATCTGGGCCCCAAGCCACAAGCCACAAGCTTACAGGCTACACGCCTCACGCCTCACGCCTCACGCCTCCACAGCCTTCCCGCTCGCGGGCGGGCTGAAAGAAGAGCAGGAAATTGACAGCTGAGTTCCCGTGTGCAAGGCCCCAGGCCACTAAGCCTAAGCCCCTAAAGAGCCCTTGAAACCTGACACCTCCTCTGCCGTCATCTGCCCCTGCAGCCTGCAGCAACTCCTGGCCTGTGCCTGATCATCGACAGCTTTCAGTTCAGCTTTCACCTTTCACCACTCCGAACACCGAACACCCGAACCCCGTTATCTCCCTCTCGCTAGGATCAGGACTTGGTCCCAAAGCTGTCTGCTGTCCTCTATCCTCTTTCCTCTTGTATGAGCTTCACTGAATACCGCATTCGCTTGTTCTGCTGATCCTCTTCCGCTCGCTATATTCTGGAGCGCATGTTGCAGGCCATCTTGCGCATCACGTCCTCTTCCTCGTCTCCATCGCATGACAGATAAATTTCACCAACCATGCAGTTATCACTGGATGCCGTTCTATTGCTCCTCTCCTGTCTCCCCTTGACCATCGCCTCGAGCGAAGTGAAGCCGCCTCCTAAGCCATGCACCATTCACTCGCCTTCCACTGGCTCCTTCTTCGACCTGCGGCCGCTACTGCTGACGGTGGATGGGACAAAATACCAGGTTGCAGGCAATGAATCCTACCACGTCAAAGGCTATGACTACCCTTCGAACTTCACCATGAACTTCTGCGGGCCCGTTGTGGAAGAGTTGGACGAAGTGGAAGGAATTGCCACCACAAAAGTTGCCAACGTCTCGGCCTTCTACAAAGATCACCGCGGAGACGTCTATAGCATCGGTCAACAAAATGACCAACCGTTGTTCCGGGGAAAGAAACTGCTCTTGAACTACACCATGGGCTCACCCTGTCCGGATCTCGACGAGGCTGGTGTCCCCATCGACGTGGATACTGTGGTCTACACCGACAAGAGAAGACGCAAATCGACTCTGTTGTCCTTCATCTGCGACACCTCCCCTCTACTGTCTACTCGACCAGCCATCTCCTTCCTCGGAACCCCCGACCACTGCACCTACGTTTTCGAAGTTCGCTCTCGTTACGCTTGCGGAGGAACCACGTCGTCCGGCGAGAAGGGCACCCTCGGACCTGGCGCCGTGTTCGCGGTGATTCTCGGTATCGCTCTCCTGGTCTATCTTATTGGAGGTGTCGTGTATCAGCGCAATGTCATGCATCAACGAGGATGGAAACAACTCCCCAACTACGCGGTCTGGGCAGGCTTGTTCAGTTTCATCTCGGTACGTTCCTGCCAGTCTTTCATTTCTCTTCTCCCGGTTGGAAATCTGTGCCAAGTTCCCTTACACACTGTGCTACCAACAGAGGCCTCTGTCCGTGCCACGCCGAAAGCGAACTATCTCCCGTGCAAGGACTTACGATTGGAAATCCGACCTACCCTAACGGAGACTGACCTTGTGCCACCTTTTATGATTTAGGACATGTTTGTCATTCTGTTCTCTTCATGCACACGCCGAATGCCGGGTGGCATCACGCAGTTGTTCGCTGGCCGCCGAGGTTATCATCGTGTCGGAGCAGACGATACCCGCGGCCCTGGTCGAGGACGCACCCCCGACGACGAGAACAGACTGATTGACCAGCTGGATGAGGAGTGGGAAGATTGATCCTCCATACCATCTGACTAGGTTTTGGCCATACAGCCAATCTTGGAAGAGCAACACCCCACGCATTTTCATTGCCACACGACGAAGGTGTCTGATGAGAAGAAACGAATTCGACCGTTTTGCACTGCATCCAAGTAATGCGCCGCTCTGACTACAATTATCCATATCCAACTAGCCAGGTGCAGGGTTATTCTGTGCTGGGATTCTGGTTTGCAAATTGTCCTCTAATGTCCCCGCCACCGGTAGCGCCCAGGTCGCCAAAGTCCATTCCATCCAGCGCAGTATTCCCAAAATCGTCCATGCCGCCGTAGTCGGGCGGTTCGATGTTGAATGGCAATAGCCAGGCGGAGGAACTGGTGTCCATCATTCCCCCGGCACCCCCGGCGAGCGGTTCGCTGAAGCCAAACCCGGCGACATCTAATTGGTCCCAAGGGTTGGCGGCACCGAAGTTCCCCAGGGAAGGAGAAAGATGTGATGTGTCGAGATTGCCCATGGCCGAAGCTCCAAGGTTGTTGTTGCTTGGGGGATCGACATTGGCATATGCCCCGAACACCATCTGTCTGTCAATGGCTGGGAGGGTGGAAACAAAGTGAAGATTGAGGTGCGGCGAGGTTGGCGCGCCATAATTGTACTGGTCGCTCGGTTGAGATTGCGCCCCGGGAAACTGAGGGGCCTGGTACAGTGACGGGGAAGTAATGTCAAAATTGGATGGGTTGAATGGCTGCGTCAGGTTGAGATCGGGTGTGGGAACTGGCAACTGCTGCTCGGGCAGCTGCTGTGAGGGTTGCGGTTGTGGGTGTCGAGATTGCGATTGTCGGCGTTGAGAATTGGGTGCTCCAGCCGTAGTAGTCGTAAGCGGGCCAGTGCCAGCCGCCGCGCCCAAAGTAGACAAAGCAGTCGTCTTGCCCTCCGTTGTCCCGGCTTTTTTGTTCTCCGCCACGCTCTTGCCGCGCCGCCTGGCGATTTTCTTGCCGCGTGGCCCTCCGTTGGCATCGTCCGCTTTGCTCGGAGGACTCAAACTGGCAAAGAACTCCTCGACCGACTGCAGATCGCTGCGCTGGGACATGACAGCCTCGGCGGCGCCGCCCGCTTCCCGGCGATACTCCAGATGCGATCGCTCCCACTCGCTCTCACTCACGCCGTGCGGGTACTTGTCGAACCAGTCGCCGTACTGGAACATGGCCTTTCCGGACCCGGCGGAGGATGTGGCGGTGTGGGTACCGGTACCCTTATTGTCGGCGCCAGGTGTGCCGGGCCGGCTGGAGCTCGCGTCGAGATCCATCATGGGCGTCTGGGTGCCGGAGCCATCGCCCACGGCGGATGGCCGGGAGTGCGATGAAGGCGGCATCAGGCCGTTTGCCGGGCCGCCGAGGCCAGCGGCAGGTCTGCCCAGAGACTGCGAGTGGGATTGGGATTGGCGGCGGGCGGCGTCGGCAAAGGCACGGTAGTTGTCCTTGATGGACTCGGCCATGTAGTGGAACATGCCCCAGTACCTTTTCATGCGGGTGAGATACTTGTAGTTGTGTCGCAGGTTCTCCTTGGACGAGGCCTCAAGCCCGGCGTTCTTGCTGAAAATGCCCCAGACCTGCACCGTGGCGGCCGCATACGCGCAGTACCCGGCAAACGGGACCGTCAGGGTATGCCCTGTCGATTCGTCGATCAGGCTGGAGATCAGGTTCGCAGACTCGATGACCGTGGTGGCGGAGCTGGTAAGAAAGGGCTTTGGCATGCCTGCCGCGGTCAGGTGCTGATGGTGCGGGCGATGGGAGGGCACCGTGGGGATGGCGAATCGATGTAGGAAGAGCGAGATCTGAGCCAGCACGATGTGTAAGAAGAGGAACTGGTTCGCGAGACGCTCCGAGCCGTGTGCCGCAAGGTTCTCCGGCGTGTAGATGATGTCCTCTGGCAGAGACGATTTGAGCTGTTGTATCTGACGCTGAAGGGTGGCGAATTGTGACAGCGGGTCCCAGATGGGATGAGAATCTTTCTCCTTGCCGCCCAGGTTGAGGTACTTGACGATGCGCTTCCAGAGCACTACTCCACGGACGATATATGCAGAAACCCCCATGTTTGCCTTTGCTGCGGCGGCCTCGTCGCCCGTGGTCTCGAGCGAGCTTTTCTTCGATGTTAGCACATTGCCGTAGAGATCTTCGGTGGTACCGGGAACCTCCATTTGAAAATGGGATTCTTTGATCGGCAATTGGATCTGGAAGTAGTCTTCGTTGAGAAAGGAAGGCCGCTCTGACCCCGAGGAGTTGAAGGTGTCCATCAGATAACAAGCCCACATTGTCCGTCGGCGAATTTCCCGGTCGGTAAAGGACAACTCAGGGGGTTTCAGACTCTTCTTGTTTGCATCACTAGAATTGGCCATCTGGTTTCGACCCAAAGGATCATGCTCAAGCTCCCGATGCAGTTGCAGAGCGTAGCCCATTCGCATTGCTTGACCTCCAAATGACCAGGACAAGCCACCCTCACAGGTGCCGAAATAGTGCAACCCCAGCATCAGCATGGCTGTGAGGATGGTGATGTTTGGCTCATAGTGGCGTTTCTCGACAATGTGCCGGGCAGGCGTAGCCCATTGTTCCCCACGGAGAAAGGCCGGCTCGGTGCTAACTTGGGGATGGGTCGAGAACCGAGCTGAGACGGCACAGACCGCCAGAATCAGAACTGGGGGAATCGTGCCTGCCTTCAATTTACGCATGAAGCTGGGTTTGTGGAGCAGGAGATAGGACTGGCCGTAGACACAATCAAAGAAAACCTCGGCGAGGTGCTCCTGGATATGCGGTGGCGGGAGGGATTCCGAGCCTTCGATGAAGAGCTTGTTCTCGCCCTCACGTTGCTTTTTTAGACCGGCGGCCGGATCAAGGAGAGACGGTTTGTCCCGGGAATTTCTCCAGTCGCTGAGTTCTTGCGCAAACGCTTCATCGGCCGACCGCTTCTTCGGCTGCTCTTTATCCTTCTTGGGTGGTTGGCCTGGTAGAGGCGGCCGCACCGACGCTCGCCCGGTGGCGGACAAGTCGGGGAGTTCTTCCTTTGGAATGACACGGATGACTCGGTCTTCCATCCGTTTCAGCCTTTTGTCCAACATGGCCATGTAATCTGTGCGAGGCGCAGCTTTTCGGGTAGTGGCTTTATAGACACATGGGATCCTGGCGCGGAGACAGTGCTTGCAGGCGGGTTTTTCGCCCGAACATCTGATCTTTTTGCGCCGGCAAGCAATACACGCCAAGGGCAACCTTTTCCTCTCCTTGCCAGCCTTGGTCTTCAACTCGCTCCATGCCGGCGGCGGCTTCTCTTCCTCGGAAGATTTCTTACCGGTATCCTGCTCGGCTGGCTTTGTTGGCGAGGAATCCGCGTTACTTACTGCTCGATTGGCGGAACTGGTTGAAGTCCATTGGTTCAAGGCTGCCGCACCAAATAGATCATGGTTAAATGCCGAATCGATGCTGACGAGACTGGCACGGTGCTGTGGACTGGGAACTCTGCCTGAGGGATAACCTCGATTGGGAAGACCCTGACCATGGCTCAGCCGGAGATCGGGGGGGACGTCGATGCCGCTGTTGCTGCTGCCATTTGGGCTTCCAACGAAGGGGAAGTTGAAATCGATAGATGCGGGGGATGAAGGATCGAAAGCAGACGAGTTTGACGGTGGCGGCTGGGTTGGAGCATTGATGATTGAGTCAATGCAGGCATTTCGAGCATCGGTCAAGATATGGCCTGAGTTCGACAGAGACCTGTTGCGGTGACTGTTTTGGGCGAAGCCCTTCTGGTTAGATGAGCTTGTCATAATGCCGGCACGGTCGACAGCGCAGAACTAGTGGTGGACCGCATGTCCTCATGCGAGATCACAGCTGGAGATTGTGGAGAGAAGAAAGTGGCTGGAGGAACCGGATCGGCGACCATCAGCTGGGAGCTCTTTGGTAGCCGAGATCGAAGCGCGATATCAAGTGAGAGTGGCAGAGAGAATTCAGGCGGGTACAGTCAATGTACGCATCAGACTGAGAATTTCAGAGCGGTTGGAAAGATGACGAGGCTGTCGGAGGTGTCGGGTACAGAGAGAGAGAGAGAGAGAGTTTGGCGGAGATGTCGAACTCGAGTGGCCACCAATTACTCCGTACCGTGTGTGGAGTAGGCCGTAATACCAGCAGCACCGACACACGAGCAGGGAGCTGGGAACCGTGATGGTGATGGTGATGGTGCCGATGCGAGAGTGTCGAGTCGAGGTTGAGCTCGAATTATTTCAACTCCCTGGAATCGCTCGCGGCGACAGACGTGGGGAGATGAGGCTTGAGAAGGAAGGTCCCTACAGACGAGGTCAGGACAAGCGAAATAGTGCAATGGGCCAGCCGGGCTGCACGGTCCAAACAGGCTAAAGACCGGAGAAGAGGAAAATCGAGGAGAAGACAAGAATGATGATGATGTTGCTGGCTCATGCTGGTGGCTGGCGGGCGAATCATGGGGAATCAAGGTGGAGGAAGAGGAGGATGAGGAGGAGAGGGAGGAGAGGGTTAGGGTTAGGGTTAGCAGGTAGGTGGGAGGAGGTGGAGAGCATCCAGGCACCTACCAGGTGGCGGCAAAACATTCTACAGTGGAAGAATTGCACCACAGGCACCCTAGGCTCATGCTCCCCATCCCTAGCTGGCTACTATCGGTGCCTAAGCCACTACTTAAACTTGGGTCCTCTTAGGTGCTGCATCCCCCACCACGAGCACCTGACAGGCATCGTCGCACCCGTTATTAGGCACCCATACAGCAATACACCTACCTACCTAGGTAGCAATAGGGCAGGACATACCTGTAGATCACCCACGCGTGCTTGATGTACTGTATATAGAGTCAGCCTGAGAACATGTGGAAGCCATGGCACTTCTAGGGGGCGTGGCACACATGTCCTATGTACCTAAGTAACTGAGTCACCCATGGTGCCCACTCTCACCAGCACCAGCAACATACCGAGGTGGGTGCCTGATACACAGCATCTAAGGTAAGGTATCAATCTTACATCGTTGCGAGTCCTCCCTTCGTACCTGTATGGCGCAGTCACATGCACTGTTCCCCGCAAACAAAGATTATTGCCTGACTAATTACCTAGCCATAACCCTGGAGGTGTCGGGCTCAGGAGGGCTATCTACACCCTCTAGCTTCTGTCAGACAGCCTAGCGAGCCTCGGGACTCGGGGCTTACATAACTACTAGTACTGTAAGCCGTAAACTCACCCCCGCAGCCGCAGCCGCAGCCGCAGTCGTCAGCGCAGGCTGCGGTGCAGTCAGTCATCACCCAGGTCGAACGCAACTTCACACCTACTGTACCCTCAGGCCCTTACCTACCTACCTACCTACCTAACCTTTGACTAGATACTGTTGCGAATGATCGAGAGGAACAACAAGCCCCAGCAAGCAGTCACTCTGGCTGCCACATTGTCTCATCTTTGTTGCTGGCTTAACATCCACCTATTCTTTGTGCCTAATCAGGTGACTGGGTCTTGATGCACGCTCTCGCCCTTCCGACCAACACGGTTTTCCATTTTTCCTGCTTCCGCGCCTCTGCCTGCTCTGTTTCTTTCCTCCACCACTTTGTGCTCCCGGGTTCTGCGCCTCCTTGGAACGTCATGGAGAGCTTTGTTCGTCACAAAAATCCCATTGGCCGTTCATCTTTCCCTTTTCTATGTGATGACGAGTCTAGCTGAGCGTGTGGCCGGCCTCGCTCTCTCGACCTTTGAATCACTGCCCCGAAAATGTAAACCTCGCACCTTTGCAGATGGTGGAAGAGAATGGACGCCCATGGCTGCGCTTATCCTGGCCGAGGCGGGGGACGATCGACCATTGACTTGCGTATCGTTGGCAACAGGAACAAAGTGCCTTGCTGCCTCTGCTCTGCCGACTTGTCGAGGCACCGTCCTTCATGATTGTCATGCTGAGATTCTAGCTTTGCGTGGGTTCAATTGGTGGCTGCTTGCCGAAGTTCAGAAAATTGTCGAAGACCCAGCATATCAATCGCCATTCTTAGAGTCTGAAAAGGAGTACGAGACCGATCATCAGCAGACAACCCTGTCCACGCCGTTGTCAACCCCGGGCGCTCCATTCAGACTGAAACCCACAATCTCGATTCACTTCTTCACCACCGAGGCTCCTTGCGGCGATGCGTCTATGGAAATCTTGATGAATTCATTGCCGCCTGATGAAGCAGCACCCTGGCCGGTTAGAGAGAACGCGAGTACAGCTCTCCAAGGTCGAGGTCACTTCTCGCTACTTGGCCACGTTCGCAGAAAACCGGCCAGAGCAGATGCAGAGCCAAGTCTCTCCAAGTCTTGCACGGACAAACTCGCCCTTAAACAATTTACAGGCATCATCTCCTTCCCTGCTGATCTCTTCGTGCAAAGGACTGCGAACGCCTTCATTCGAACCGTGGTCGTGTACGCCAATCAGTACAACTCTACTGGCTATGAAAGAGCCTTTGCATCATCTGGCAGGCTGTCGAGCCTCAGCCACTTAGGTCACTTTTTCAGCATCGAGTCACTGCCTCCAGAATTCTCGCGATTCCCTTTCAGTAAGGATGATCGGAGCGTCGATTCAAGGACACAAACGAGACTCAAAGCAAGCAATTTATCTGCTCTGTGGGTCAATCGTCCCGGCCAAAAGAAAGATGATGTCTTGGAGGTCTTGGTGAATGGGGTCAAACAAGGCTACAAGCAATGGGACGAAAGGCCGGCAAAGGCAAGCGTCGCCTCCCGCAGAAGACTTTGGGAGCACGGGGTAAAGATCGCGAAGATCTTCCCGCAGAATCAAGGCTCGAGAGGTGAGCCAGACGATCGGATAGAGTACGATGTGGAGTGGCACAAAAAGATTGATCAGGTGTTGTCCATAAAGACTTATTGCGCAGCAAAATCCACAACCCTTAGATCCTCATATGTGCAGCGCAAGAAGCATGTGACGGAGGCTTTGTGCAACTGGACTGACAACCGAGGTGATGATGAATGGTCTTTGTGTTAGCAGTCGACAATCATTTCCATTGCCGTGAAAGGACCATTCAGACAACAGATTCTTTTTGCCGAAATCACGGTGGTAGGTACCACAAAGCTTGCAGCACCAGACTAAAGGGCTCTTTGTGCGCCGTGGACAATGAGCGCCTTGTTACCATTATTCGTTCATCTGGAAGCTGCCTACCACATTATATATATATGGCCATGGATCCATAATCCATTTTCGGGCTTCCATCCACCGCAATCCCGATTTTCAAGCACTCAGAACCGGAAAGCTGGTCGTTGATCACTACCACTGTACTCAGGTTCAAGGCTAACCTACTAGAATCGCTCGATATCCACCATGGCGCCTCGGAAAGGATCAACTTCAGGGCAGAAGAAGCCGTTGGAGTCAGAACCCCCGATTTGCATTCCGATGATGCGACCAACTTTGACGCAGGCTGAGCCTCCGATGAGGAATGCTTCCCTATCTCGTCCCCATCGCCAGGTCAGTTCAAATAACAGAGTAACGCAGGCGAGGAGGCATGAACCGACGACAGGGGCTTCAGCCTTGGACACTAACAAGGTATCTTCGTCATTCCCAGAGACCCTCCAGACTGATGATGAGGCATTTGCATTCATGGAACAGGCGCTAAACATCAACTCAGGAAGTAACTCGGCCGCGTCTTCTGGGAGACAACGATCCTACGCACGCAGTTCCATCATCTCACCAACGCCGCAGGGAGGACAACGATTCTTCCCACGAAGCCCCGGTATCGCGAGACATCGGTCTCTCCTACGGACTTCCACCAGACCATCTGCCAGCAACGGCCCCAGCGACCTTGACATCGAACGTCAGATAGCCACCCTCCAGCCGGCAGATATCCCCGTCAAGATCAACATCAAGGTCAGCTTCAAGTCCTTGCGCACGAAAGTCAATATTGCCGCCCCCTTCTTGTGCCACGCCAACCACTTGGCCGACCTCAACGCCTTCTGCAACTACGTCCGAGCTCGGCACGCAAATGCACTGCCAGAGGAATTGTTCACTACTAACGAACCGAAGCACTGGATACTACGCTGTACGGCGGAGAATGGTGCTGACGGCGTCGAGGCGAGCAGCCCCTTCCACCGGGAATACGCATGCGATCCCAACAAGCCTATCTGGGGCCTCACTGCACATTACGGCCAACTCATGGCTTTCTGTTCCGTTCAAGGCCGGGCGGTAGCTACTAGGCTCGTGCATGAAGCCAGATCCAGACTGGCCCTGGCCAAATCAGAGCGCAAGTCCAGCGAGTGGACTGCCGAAGGCCGGAAGCGCGAACCGTTGAATGTGCGAGTCCCGAGAGAGGCGCCTGTTTATGCCATTATCGACATCTTCTTTTAAAGTCGTTGACCGCCCTCCCAGCGGGAGAGTTGTCGTGAAGGGAGGAGAGCATAGGAGTCGTGGAGGGAGGAGAGCATGGGATGGTTGTGGAGAGAGTCTCGATAGGATGGGATAAGATCATTACCAAGTCTGATTTTACATTGACGAATCCAGCCAGTAGAAGTATTCACAATGATGATTGTCTATTTTCTCTATAGCTTTGGTATATGTGCCTTGTCCGTCTCCCATCAGATGAGTAGTATTGTAGTAATTGATTCATTTGGCGTATCCAGTGGCCTCATCTGCGCGGGCCATGCATGATTCCAAGGTCCGCCAGAACCAATCCACGTCCATGGATCGCGGAATTGTGACGCCCTTCCCATCCTGAGCCTTGGCGGCGACAGTCCGCCCCAGCTGCTCACCTTCCAGGACAACATCGACGTTCCATCTCTCTCCGCCGTTGTCGTTGAAGGCGATCCTCGTCTTTGGATCGGGGTGGGCGCCTAATAGAACGGCGACGGCGAGTGGGTCGTGCAGAGGCGGGCCTTCAGTTAAGCCGAAGACGTCTGCGTAGGTGTGGGCAAAGAACATGAGCAGCTCGTTGAACATGGTTCGAAGGCGCGTGGGGCCGTGGTCGCCGTGCAGCAGGAGGGTTTGGATCTCGGGCGTGGCGTACGCCTGGTGCGTCAGGTCGAGGGGGATCAGCGTCGTTTTCGGCTGCAGCAGCGGGTTCTGCAACACGGCCCGGGCGGATTCCGGGTCTGCCCAGATATTGAACTCGGCCCAGGGGGTGCGGTTGCCGATGCGGGCGTGAGTCGCACCGGTGGTCGAGTCCGGCTGCCCCGCGGGGCCCATGGTGACCTGGCTGAAGTCGCCTCCGATGGCGCCGCCCATAATGGACAGGCCGGCGATGTGGTTCGACAGGTCCGGGTCGACGGCGAACAGCAAGGCCACGTTGGTCAGCGGCCCGCAGGCGACCAGCCATGCCGTGCCTTCAGGCTGGGCGCGGAGAGCCTTTCGCATTTCCCAAACCGCATTGCAGTTGGTCAGGGTGACCGCCGGCGGTTTGGGCAGGAGATCAGTGCCGGCGAGCCCGCCGACGCCGTGAATGTCGGATGCCGTGTGGATGACGCGGCAAAAGGGGTGGGCCGAGCCGGGGAAGACAGGGAAGTCCGGCTTCCCAATCGCCTCGAGGATGCTGAGGGCATTGGCCGTCGTGTTCCGTAAAGAGGCGTTGCCGTGGACGGTGCTGATGCCCAGAAGGTCGAGGGATGGATGGTACGCGGCGAGCAGGATGGCGCAGGCGTCCTGTCATGACAGCCGCGCGGGTGAGATTGGGTTCACAGATTGGAGAATGGGAAATGGGGAATGGCATCGCATTCAAGGGAGTACGGTTCGAACGGAACTCACATCATGACCTGTGTTGGCTATGAGTTAAGGTGGTCGCAGACGGGGGAGGAATGATGTAGTCGCTTCGTACCTGGGTCGCAGTCCAGCCATAAGGGGATCTTGGGATGTGGCTCATATTGTTCTCCCATGTTTGGCAAAGAGGATCACAGCAACCCCGGGCAGTGAATTCTTGAAGGTTCGACGTTCGCTCTGCTGGCGACGCTGATGCTGATGCTGACGCTGGAACAGGCTGTCAGGAAGCCTTGCATACTAGTGATACACATAGACGAACTTATCGCTTATCTCGCACCAGAAGGGAAGGTTTGGCGACGGGGATACTGGCTTTAAGCCCCCTTAGCCCTAGGGCTGTAAGTCGGACCACCTCGTAACGCACAACCTACGTAATGCACAACTGTTCATCATACCCACCAACACGCGTAACTATAACTTTAAGCAACTCGTTCTCAACCAACTATAGTATATATTATTCTACAATTATCTTAATATACCTATTATATCCGAGCAAACCCTATAGAACGCGATTCGCGCGTATAAACGCGACGAACACTCCTCTCTTAATACCGCCGTTACCGCCTTTAATATCAGCCGCTATACCTTAACGCGTCGATTAAGAGGAGGAAATACTCGTTAATAGGCTCGCGAGGCGTAATAGCTCTTATCTTATACTTAAGAGTAACTTCTCGTACGATAGATTATAGATCTTAATATCGTCGGAGTCTCTTCTATCTTTATATAGATACGAGAGTTTATAAGGCTTCTCTTAATAGTCTCTAAAGAATCTTCTTTAGTCGACTATAACTAGATCGTACGCTTTCTCTAGCGTTAACTAAATATACGATCGAAGATAGATCGAAAGATTAAATATTTATATAAGTTATAGAGTTTAGCTTATATTTATATCTTCGTACTTTTTATATATTCTTTAGTCTTTTACTATTAGTATCTTTTCGACGTTAAAGCGATTCTATTAAAAGAAGATTACTAATTTATTAAGATATAACGAAACGTAACTTATACGACGCGTTTAGTTTCTTAAATATTATATAAAGGTAAGAGAGTACGTTCTTTAATCTCGCTATATTAAGGCGGACTAGAAAGAAATAGGATTAATCTCGTATAACTCGAAGAAGATACTAAATTCGTCTTAAGTTATTTAGAAGGTATACTCTATTATACTAATACTATAAACTTCGCGTACGCGTAAACGAAGGCTCTTAGTAAGTATTACTAAAAGTATATCTATAAGTAGATAATACCTTTAATCGTAGATATTCGATACTTATCGAGATATACTACTTAATAGAGCGTCTACGTGGGACCTTAAATGTGACCCGAAGGACGTTAAACGAGACTAAATAAATAAATAAATAAATAAATAAAATACTACTTAATAGAGGATCTCGTCTATTACTTAATAAGACGGCGAAGGCGATTAATGTACTTCTATAGAAGACTATCGAGTAATCGCTCTAATTATAATAGTTATTCGTTAGTCTATAAGAGAAGAGTACTACGAAGCGTACGAAGATTCGAATAGATTTAAATAGGGTGTTTACTTCTATTATAGATATTAAGGAGGCTTAGGAGCGAGTTACGCGACGTTAGAAGGAGTAGGATCGCCGAGATAGGGTTGGAGAGGTATAGGCGGCGTCTAAGGTACTCTTAAGGATCACCTTCGAGAGCCTCTATATAGAGTAGTATATAAACGACGTAGTGTAACGCGTACGTTGAGTATAAAGAGGTAGTGGGTATACGAGGAATAGTTATACATTACGTAGGTTGTGCGTTACGAGGTGGTCCGACTTAGTCTATACTACTCTGTACTACGGTCTAAGTACGGATAGTGAGTGACACCCTCCCACCTCGTTTGGTCGATCGTCCACTACAACTCGTCGCACGCAGCCTCGAGGATATTTCCTCCTAGGCCAATCATACGTTGACACACCTCTCTTGACCACCAGCGCATCGAGTCGAACCCAGGTCAACCGTGTCAGAGTCGTCTCCCGTCTCGTTTCTTGCTGCGGCCTCCCCCTGCATTGCCAGCGTGGCCGTGGCCGTGGCCGTGTTGGGCACGAAGGGTGTAGGGTGTAGGGTGTCGGCACTCCCCCTGGCAGACAACTCACTACATAGTCCCAGCGCAATGCCCCTTCGCACCATGGTCCTGAAATGACCGCCTCCTCCTCCTCTCCATCACGACCGTCCGTTCCGGCAGTAGCGGCCAAGTCTGCGTCCACCGCGCAGTTCTCGCAGTTGAACGTCGAAGCCGACAAAAAGGCCACCACCACCACCTCCTCCTCCAAACCTCGTCCGTCCTCGCAATCGAACGTCGCAGCTGATGGCAAGATCGCCTCCGGCCCTCGTTCATCGTCACGTGTCGCTCCTAATGTGAGGTCTCGGCAAGATGCCGCAGCCCTGGATCCCACCTCTGAGAGAGCGACTCTCACCCTGATCAGAAGGACGTTGGTGGCCGATGGGAGCCATGGCACAGATTTGAAAGCCTCTCAGACAACAACTGAAGGGGTCTTGCCTCCGCTTACCAGTTCAAACGAGGTGGACGTGCAACTGTACGCCATCGTCGCCATCGTGGTCAAGGACTTTGTCAATGCCTGGTATACCAGGATCACTCCAGACCGCGCATTTGTGGATGAAGTCATCCAGCTGATTGCACACTGCACACGAGCTCTGGAGCAGAGACTACGCCTGATAGACATAACGGAACTGATGTTGGACGAGTTGCCTGTCTTGATCGAAAGGCATGTTGCCGGTGAGCCTTCCGGCATGAAGAGAAGCAATATCTCGAATGGGTTGTTGACATGTCCGCTTCACAGCATACCGCACGGCCACGACCGCCCAGGCCGCTTTACAGTACGGAGAGAGCACCCGTCGAATCTATCACGCCTTGAACCCACATCCGGCTCTCGATCCCACTCTGCCGCCTGAACAACAGCGGAGCTACGAGTCTGCCTATCGACAACTACTCATTCAAGGGGCCCTTGCCGTCCTCCTCCCGACCGAAGACCTGGCCAACACTTGTCTCAGAACACTGGTCAGCGACATCATCGCCGACCTCATTCTCGGCCAGGTACTGGCGGAGAAAGTCTGCCAGCCGTGGTTCTTGCACGGCATTGTCTCAAAGGTGGTGGAAATAGTGACCGCGCGTCCCACGGTTGCATCTTCCATCGGTACTAGCCAGACCCTTCATCAAAATGGACGCCAAAGCCGACTCGAACAGTTTGGCCTATTATCTTCAGACACGGCGGATCGAGAGCATAATTCGCCCACTCGTCACCAATCATGGCTTAGTGTGTGGTTTTGGAGTCTCCTTCAGTGTGCGTTCATCGCGTATCAATTTCTACGATTCCTCTTCATCGGCATGGCTTACGCCCACCGGCTGCCCCAAAGAATCCGCCATCATGAGAGCCATCGAGTGGACGGCTCCACTCCCTCGCCGTCCACAGAAAAATCCCCCGTCGCATCCAAACGTCGTCCAGTCGGTGCCGACCGGTATGCCCCTCGTGCGGTGATCAGCTACGGGATGTTCGGGTGCATCTCGACCCTGCTCGATTTGTCAATCCGCATGCCGTGGCTGGAAAGCTCTCTGAGCTTTTGCCAATACTTTCTGAGCGCGGGACCGGGTCACCTCGGCGTGCCAAACTCAACGCTAGACAAGTAAGTCAATCCTTTCATTCAATCTTCTTGTCTCTCAGTCCTCGAGTGTGTGGTGTTCATGTTTGTTGTGATGGAGTGGATATTCCGGTAAGACCTGGTCGTTCCTATCAGTTGAAGTCGCATCGAATTGAGGTCATATGACATGGTCTGGGAAGGCTACGGCCAATAGCCCGAGATATCAGCCATGTCTCAGGCATGTGCTAAACGCAGGCTTCCCCTTTGGTCAGCAATCTTGGGGCGTCAGGGGGGTGTGGACCCCCAAAACAGCCAGAATGACCGACTCCGGTCAAAAAGTCAAAAAGACCGCTGTTACCTGTCATGACGGTACAGACACACGTATTGTCACCATGCCAGATACGGACTTTGATTGGACGGACTTTACCCTCATCCCTGGTCACATCTCATGCGGCCTTGTACCCTGGACGCGTGAGAGGATGGTCATGCCCGTCGAACAGTTCTCTTCGGTGGTGGAGTTCGCCAATTCATGCTATCGATATCTGTACGTCGATTCGATGCCGGATCTTCCACATCGGCCACCAACCGTGGTGAACGATCTGTTGAGAGATAAAATGAAGCGAAAAGGTCGTCAAAAAGCGGAAAACAACGACAAAGGCGGCCAATCAATGGTCAGAATTTATCCACTATTCTTCTCCTGCTAAAGAGGGTGCCAAATTTCGAACGGCAAGCCACTCACGCGGTCGACATGGATCAGCCCCGCCTTCGTCGTCGTCCTTGCCCGCCGTTGGCTTTGCTTGTTGGCTCTGTTCACCAAAGGAGAAGGCCAGCTGTGCACCAGTGATGATTGCACTCCCCTCCTCAAACCGTTAGTGCCATTTCCTGGATCAGCCTTTGGCTGAGAGTGAGACAACAATTGCAGCTGAGGAAGGCTCATATGTTTCTTGTCCGAGAGAGATTTTCCACCCCCAGGCCAATGAGACAGCTCAGCCGGTGGCATTTTCGAAAACCATACCAGTTCTGCCACCCTATTGGTCGCCTTTGGCGTGTACAGCTGAGCCGGCGCGGTGTGGTGCCATTCCTCTTTCAACCGTCGATTTCCGGGTGTGTTCGGCGCGTGCCGATAACAGAGGGAAAGCCGGCCCCCATGCCTGGCGATAATGTCCGATTCAGACACCCATCTTTTTACGTCACAAAAGTGCCCCCATGCCGGACGGGTTGCACCACCGACACATCCTTGCACGCAGCCGTTATCTATCAATCTGTGCTGTCAAACCTGCCATCATCGTCAATCGGACTGAGATGGGGGTGTTTGTTGTGACACTGGGACACTTGGGGGTGTGCCACAACAGGAGACTAGCTCGGTCTCCGACCTCCAACGGCCCTAGCCTTTACCGACTTCGGCTTGGGCATCCTTTTCTGCGACCTTTCCACCAAGCTCCTCGTCGCAGCCCGGAGCTTGTTATGGGGTGGCGGTTCGACGCCCATCCTGACTCGTTCGTCATCCTTGACGGTGGACATTCTAGACTAGACTCCCTGAGTCTTGCATGATTTGGTTCTAAGCTTTGATGGACCTTGATCCTGGTTCTCCCATTTCTCGACTTGCCGCACTTATGTCTAGGAACTAGCCTTTTCGCGTATCACCTGGGCTGGTTTTCGACTTTTCCCTTTGGCCGGAACTAAGTTTGGACGCCTGCAGAGTAATGTGTGGGCGGGAGGCCCCAAGTCTCTTCTCCCTGGTCGTGCATGAGGACTGCAGGACTGCATTCTGTCAACCAAACGCACCAGCACCAGCACCACTGCGAACACATGCTTGCGAGAAGGCTGTGTGGCATTGTCAGCGTTCTGGCCCTCTCATGCAACCCCGAGAGAGAAGCTCAAGTCACGTGGATCGCTTCCCGAACGAGTACGAAGATGTTTGGGTAGCAAGATTGGCCGGGATGGGCAGCCATGAGGCAAATTGGGCAGCATTTACTTGATCGATGCCACTGTGATGGTGTAGCGTCCAGGAAATCATCACTCGGGTCGTACATTGCTGAGGCGACGAAACCCCCAGGATCCGGGATGCGTCTGTCGAGGACAACGGACGCAACGTCAATCGCCCTCCGGCGACGGAATTGTCTCTTGTCAATCCTACATCTCGTCTTGACAGTTTTACTCTGTGACCCTCATGAATATACCTCAAACACAGTTGAAGACGGTTTTGGTCTGCAGGGTCTTTGCTAACTTGGAATGGTCATACAGATTCCTTTACCACACATTATCGACACGTTTCTTCTCACCTTCTCTTCTTCCACCTCTACTCCTTCAAGTCCGAAGCCTTGTTTTTCCCAACAATACACTGGGTCCGGCAGCCCCGCCGCCTCCAAGTCCTGAAGAAGCATGTCGGATCCGATCCAAGGCCGCCTCGGACCTGCTGTCGCTCATCCCTAAGAGCGTAGCAAGGAGGTTCTTTGGTGCGGCCAGTAGGGGGAATACCACTCGAGTTCCTGCTGCTGGTGGCGATGACATTGATATTGATGGCGGTGGTGCAACAGCAGCCGACTCGGACGATGAAGTGCAACGGGAAGTCGAGGAAAGGATTTTGGGGTGGACCGACGACGTCGAAATGAACAAGTTCGTGGTCTATGCTGTTCTAGAGCATGTCGTGCTCAGACTGATCCCAGAGATGGTTGGCAAGACGCCCAGTGAGCTTTTGGCTGAGAGGGGGGTGTCACTGACTGAGACTTCGGACATGGATGGGGATGTCAATGGACATGGAGAGAAGGAAAAGCGTCAGTCTGATACGGTGAAATAATGCATCAACTGTGTTGGATGTTCTTACTATCTTGTTCCTTTTTTCGGTCTATGCTCGTTCTCACTTCTTTGGGTTATGATTTATCTCCCCTATTTGGTTCTTTTGCTATCTTGTTCCTATTCTTTTCGGTCTATGCTCGTTCTCACCTCTTCTTTGGTTTATAATTTATCTTCCCATCTCCTTGACACTGAAACTGAAGGATATGGGTTTATGATTTATCTCCCCCATCTCCTCGACACTGAAACTGAAGGATATGGATTTCTGGTTTATCTCCCATCTCCGCGACACTGAAACTGAAGAATATGGGTTCATGATTTATCTTCCCATCTCCATCTTACTGGTACTGAATCATTTGTTTCTTTTCTTTTCAGTCTATGCTCGTTCTCACTTCTTCTTTGGGCTTATGATTTATCTTCCCATCTCCTCGACACTGGAACTGAAGAATACGGAGACAGAATGATTCAGTACCAACCAGCACCAATGCCAGTAAGATGGAGATGGAGATGGAGATGGAGATGGAGATGGGAGGACGCACCAAGCCTAGCTACACGAAACAAGACACAAGACACAAGCAAAGAGTCCACCAGCATGCTTGGGCCGAGTCGAGTCGAGTCGAGTCGATTTAAGTTGAGTCAAGAAAGAGGACGTGATAATTTGTCTCCTGCCATGCAATGTTCTCCGACGTAAAGGTGATCGCGTCGAGTCGAGTCGAGTCGATGCTGTCTGTGCTGTGCAGTCCTGTCCTGTCCTGTCCTGTCCTGTTCTGTCCTGTCCTGTCCTGTCCTGTTCTGCCCTGTCCTGTCCTGTCCTGTCCTGTCCTGTCCTGTCCTGTCCTGTCCTGTCCTGTCCTGTCCTGTCCTGCCCTGTCCTGTCCTGTCCTGTCCTGTCCTGTCCTGTCCTGTCCTGTCCTGTCCTGTCCTGTCCTGTCCTGTCCTGTCCCGTCGAAAATCCAGGACATCCCCGAGCCTCGTTTAATCCGCCCAGAGACCTCCCAGGGAGAATGCAACTGAAACTGAGGCCGACCGAGAACGAGACCGCGATTAGAAATAAAGCTGTCTGGAACAGAAACATCAATCGCAACAGCAACATCAATCGCAACAGCAACATCAATCGCAACAGCAACATCAATCGCAACAGCAACAGCAACGGGAACAGGAATTTGGAATTATAAGCTATAAGCATGTCGAGACTGGGACTGGGACTGGGACTGGAACAAGAACACACATCAGAATAGGACCAGGAACAGTAACAGTAACAGGAACAGGAACAGTAACAGTAACAGTAACAGTAACAGTAACAGTAACAGGAACAGGAACAGTAACAGTAACAGTAGCAGGAACAGTAACGGGAACGGGAACGGATACAGGGACAGGTATAGGAATTAGACTTGAATCTGACTGTCAGCTAAGACTGAGACTTGACTTGTACAGCTCGAAATACTCCATCCGTACTTCAGCTTCGATGTGATATTGCTCCGGGCGGGGAAGAGCAAGAGCAGGAGCAAGAGCAAGAGCAAGAGTAGCAGCAGGAGTGGGAGCAGGGGCGGAATCTCCATATCCTAAGGCTTACTTTGTCAAAGGTTTAATGTTCTCTATCAAAGGGGCACAGGGGGAGCCTAGACATATGTATAGGTGTGCCTATACCAGCCTTCTAGTTAAAGAACAAGGCTGAGAATGCCTAATGTTAGTGCCTATAGTAAGTCTGACATAGGCTTACATACTTAGGCCTTAGGGCCTAGGTCCTAAATTTAATTCAATTTACTGTAACTTATATACAGTACTCCGTACTCCCGACTAGTACGGCTTACGGCTTACAGTCTTACGTCTACAGTCTTACATACCTAAAGTACTGGGTTGTTTAGTCTAGTGCGGCATGGACAAGGACTTGGGTGTTCAGGTGCCTAAGGTGCCTAAGGTAGCTAGCTGTGCCAGTGGGTATTTAGGTAGGTAGGTAGGTAGGTAGGTAGGTAGGTAGGTAGGTAGGTAGGTAGGTAGGTAGGTAGAGGTAGGTAGAGGTAGGTACGTACGTACGTAGGTACAGTATATAGGTACAATATATAGATAGATAGGTACACAATATATAGATAGGTTGCTATAGTATGAAGATACAGTAGGTAGGCACATAGATACTTTACGTAGCTAGACAGGATACAGCCTAGGCTGATAGGGGGGTTAGATCAAGACTTCGTGCGTTCCGGTTCATCCTTACCGTAAGCAAGGCTGAGAGGAGAGGTGAGAGGAGAGAGAAGGAAGCAGCATCCACCACCAGCACCGCCCATGAATGAATGACTCCCTTTAGGAAATATAGACCCAGAATCAGAACCAGAACTAGAATCAGGATCACATTCACAATTAGATTTCCAGCTCTATCATATCAAAGCCGCGGTCCATTGGAGACCTTAAAGATAAACCGAACTAAAATAAATATATCTGAGATTGAGAGTCAACAACTTACCGGCAGGTACCGGCAGGTACCGGTAGGTAGTATGTAAGTACTGGAAGCTAAGCTGGCTGGCTGGCTAGATGGCTGGCTAGATGGATATGGTACGGAGTAGCAGTACGGAGTACCATCTATTCCGTACAGGTACAGTATATCCATCTATCTACTCAGTCTATCTGGCTGCAACTCACCTTTGGAACGCAGTCCTATTGCCAACTCACGGGCATAACGCAGTCCTATCCTATTGCCGGGGTGAAAGTCAGGCTTTGATAGTAGGTTGTTAACGGGATTTATCTATATCTGTCTGGTAGCTTTATCATATCTTGAACGAGCGCGATTGACACACTGGGTCGGTCGGTCATTGATTGATCGTAATAGTTTAGCTTTAGGTAGTTGTGTCATTGATTGATCGTAACAGCTTAGCTTCAGGTAGTTGTGGCATGTATGGATCTATCAACTTATCCATTCATTCATTTATTCCCGCACAATCTTCGTCGGAGGGAGACCGACTGTCGATATCATATGTTGAGCCCTAGCCCTTTTTCCAGTGAAAGTGTCAAAGGTTGAAATGTTCCATGTGGTCTGTCAAAGGGTAGCAGGGAGATCGCAGGCTATATAGTATAGTATAGTACGCCTCAACCGGCCTTCTGGTTCAAGCACAAGGCTGGGAATGCTCCTAAGTTTGACAGAAAGATGCTCAGTGCCTCGTGTACCTCCTCCAAGAGACTTTGTAATGTTCCGCTGTTTCTTCTCCCTCTCTGTTCTTCTCTTGTCTCTTGTTGTGTCCTTTTGAGCCTCCTACCAATGTCCGAGATTCGTTTCTAGTCCGTTCTAGAATCGAATGAGGCCTGGATGCAGTTGTGAACAACGAGCTGTTTGTGGAAACCGAGTGACTAGAAGCATTTGTGGAGGAGATCCCGACAAGAAATCCATTGTAAGAGACACCATCAACTTGTCACGAGGAAGCCTGTAAGAGACACCATCAACATACCACGAGGAAGCCTGCACTGGCTCAATCACCACTGGCTGCGATGGTCTGTCCCAAGGTCAATATGTAGTTGTTGATCCGTCATGGCTTCTGGAGGTAGATGTCTTGGGTTACAACTCATTGTTTGGCAAAGAGTCGCAAGCCCCGATGCATCTGTTCGTCTTGACAGTCAGAATCTGCTCTCTGGCACCGAGAAGTTGGTTCTGATGGTGAAAGGCCTCTCCAGCTGCACGCTCTGGGGCCTAAGCCTGGCCCTCTCGCCGCTGGGGACCCTCCCTGGTGTAGTCGAGGACTCCTGGCTTTTCAATGCCTACGTGTAACAGGCTGTCAGACGTCCCTGCGATCCCATGCCTTGTTTCCCCTCTCTGGCAGCAGTGACTGACGTATCTGTGCTGGGTGAGATCAGGAGAAAGTGGAAACCTGTAAGGTGACGGCCGGGGCATCGCTGGGACCTGGAGAATCGAGATGCAAATGACAGGTGTAGGGTACAAGGGACAGCCCATCACATCACATCCATGCCCAGAAAAAAGAAGAGGTGACAATCTATGATCCATGCCCAGAAAAAGAAGAGACAATCTGTGATCCATGCCTGAAAAAATAAGAGACAATCTGCGTTGGGAGTTTGCGGGTCAGGATGGCAAGCATAGGCATGGATTCACAAATTGAGGAGTTATTCCAGGATGGCAAGCATTGACATGGATTCATCACAAATTGAGGAATTAATCTGTCAGTCAGTCAGCCCACGATGATGGTGATACTCCGTGGTGATGGTGATGGTGTGCCGGGGCACGCGGAACAGTCTAATGAGACAGGGCTTAAGGCCTAAGGCTCACAACAGAACTTCCCACTTCCCTGTCGGAAACCCTGGTGGCCACTGGCCAGCTCTGGAATAGAAACAGGGCGGCCTGTGGCTGGTCTGGACGGTCTGGACGGATTCCAGAGTGGCGAGGCCATGGGACGGATCCAGAGCACTCCGTACTCGTAGCATGGCCAGACCTGCCCATGGTGCGTTCGGCGTTGGGCATCGAGATGAAACGGGAAGCATGATGAGAGACCTAAAAATGAGGGATGGGGATGAGGCGGGTGGGCCATGCAGATCACGAAACGATCATCAGCAGCAACAAGCAACAGCAATCAGCAATGGGAATTCCGTCTTGGGAGGTTTCCTCCATCTAGGTGCCATGCTCGGTGATCCTCGACTCGTCTCTGCTTACGACTACCTACCTACTAGTTCCACCAGTTCCACCAAGATCGACAGGCACGCAAACAGGTGGAGGTTGGATGGTTGCGGCTTGCGGCTTGCTGGACGTTGATCCCGTCACGCTTATTGTCGCCTCACTTCACATCTAATGAATATCGCATCGTTCTTTGATCGACCTCGTGTCTCCTCTCTCTCGCCTTGACGTCGATCGGTAACCTACTCCGTATGGAGTATGTACTCCGTACTGCCACTCGCTTCATCTCTCCGTCCTTCGATTGCAGACAATCCTGTCCCTGCTCCTGTCCATCGTCAGAATCCTCCTTTGTCTAGGCCCGGCATGATGGCTGTCATTGTACTCCGTACAAAGCTTGCAGGACAAGCAATGTTGGTTACAGCGCAGATTTATAACTTCTTGCATTGAAGGCCGAAGGCGGCTGCCATATCACACAATCCCCTTGGGGAAAAGAGAAAAGAGAGGAAGAAGAGAATTTATACACTTCATGACCCCGGGCCAGTCGCCCAACCCTCTCACGTCTCCCATGTCCCAAGTCCCACGTCCCACGTCCGTTATCACATCTCTCTGTTCCTCCTAGACCGTAGCCGTGAGGCTTTGTTGCTGGCCTGAGACCCGAATCTCGACCAGGAGAAGGAAATCCCACATACATAATCCTGGCGTATACCTGCCCCATAACTGCAAAGGGCAACTTGACAAGAGAGAAAAGTAGGAAAAAACAAAATAGGAAAATTTCCCGAAAACCCCGTTCGCTTGCGCGCGCTCCATTTCTCTTTCTCTTCCACACATCCATATCCTCATACAAGAAAAAGGAGATGTCGCCACGAGGCTGGGGGTATGTCTAAGGAGTAGTCCTCATCCGGAGATGCAGATGAGTACTGTGACCGAAACCGAGAGAAAATTCGTAGAGCCAAGGCGCTCTGTTGCGTCTGTGCAACTGCTGTCGTGGTCCATGGCCTCAAAACAGATGCGACTCCTGGGTGATGCTTGGTTCCTGAGTGTCCCGCTGTTATGTTGATCTGGACAGTGATGTCGTCATTTTCCTCCGTGCCTGCGTTTCCATTCCTCCAATGCTCCCACGCCAAACCGTCCACAAAGGATTGTGTATCTGCTCATGTGGAATGTGAATGTAATCCATGCTTCAAAGGACTGTTGCAAAGAAAAGTACTCAACCGTGATATCTGCCAAAGGTTGACGGGCCGGACTAGGTCGAGATGCCGAGGATGGTCCTCTTCTTGGAGATGCGAGGACTATCCATGATGTCCATCGGGTGCATGCCACCGGGCAGCGTGGTGGCGGTGGGCCGGAGCAGCTTCAGCTTTTGCATCAGTTTCCCAATCGCCAGATAGTCATCGGGCTCGGCGACATTGGGATTCTGCTCCAGCAATTCTTTGATGGCATGCAGTGCTCGAATGTTATCATCGTCCACGGGCGATGCAGGGTTGCTGACTGGAGAAGTATCTGCCGACCTGGGTAATGGTGGAGGCTGCATAGATGAGAACTGCACTTGCTGCGGATAGTGAATGTCCGGGACACTCTTATGCCGTTTCATCATTTGTCTAGGGTCAATGGCCGTTGGCCGAGTCTCAATCGTGGTGTTGGTTAAAGACCGGACAGGGAGAGACGGCGCCTTCTGGCTGGACGAAGAAGGACGTGAACCGCACCCTAGGTCTGCAGCATGTGGATAGGTCTGGCTCCTCTGGCGAATCGATGCTTCTGCGGAATCTTGTGCGCCCTCCATCAGTGGTATCCCATCCGGGTCCCTGTGAACCATTTCAGGTGATGTTGGGGGAAGAATTGAGTCTTGAGTCAGTTGTTCCATCTCCAGTTTCGGCGTACGCTCATAGGAACCCTTTTCCTCAAAGTCGAAGAAATCTTGCGCATTTTCTAGCTTGAGGCCTGTGTCGTGAGCTGTTTCATCCATGGCCGACATGGGAGGTGACACAAGCCCGCCAGACAAGGTTGGAGAGTCATTGATGGATGTTTCTCGGAGCGACGCCGTGTTAGAGTCCATGAGACCCTGCTCTCCCTCGGCGTCGGAAGCCGTGAGGTGGTTCTTGCGCTTGAACTTGTCCAGCCAAGCTACACTGGACACGACTGCTTGGTCACTCCTGCTGAAGGAGAAGACTTGAGCCTGCTTGCGGAGGTCCTCATCGGTAATTGGCAACCCTTTCTTCTGCTGGTTTTTGACCCAGTTGGCGAGGGTTTTCTCAAAGTCGGGCAGTTTTGCTTTTGACTTCTTGCTCGGGCTGGTATTGCCGTCTTTCGGTTGCGGGTTCATATACTTATCACGCTGACGCAGGATCTTCGACACCGTGCTGCCGGATGTTAGCGCGAGCAACTGTATTTCCATTTGCCCTCCCACACACCTTCTCTCCACGTTGAATTTGGCTATGGAACGTTAGATGGAACCGCGTGTCTGGATCAATGACTTACCTCCGATCTGGGTTTGCTTCATCATCGGGTTCTGTTCAGCCTCAATGCACATCTGGCGACGTTCGTCATCGGTCAACTTGCGACGTGATGACGTCTTCGCGCTCGTCGGAGTAATGTCTGACCCAGTACTCGCCGACAATGGAGTTTGAAGCGTCCCAGACGGCAGAATAGGGGTCTGGTAGTTCTGCTGGGGTTGGCTTGCCAACATACTCGGCCATAACCCGCTGTGAGGCATGATCAATGGTGGCGGCATCTGCTGCGCATGAGAAGAAGCAAAAGGCGATGGCCTAGGCATGGAGTAGGACGGCTCCATGGGCATCGGCGTGGTCGAATGGTACTCAAACGGAGGAAATTCGTGCATTGGCGACATGGTCGTTTGAGGACTGCTGGAGTAGTTGTTTGGCACGCTCACCCACCCCCTTTGGCCATAGCCAGAGTGTTGGGAGTCCTGGTGCTCCGGTGGCATGTTCATCAAGACCTGCATGGGGCTTCAGGCTTTCAAGTCGAACTGTGGAAACCCCTTGGCTGATCTGAGTTGGCAATGCATACCATGCACTAGCAACTGCTCCGATGGCAATGCAAGTACCCGCCAACCCCAAGTATGGTCTCTGCAACCCCCGATTCCCAAGACCTTCTGAAAATGTCGAGATCTGGACACAGCCCAGTTGTGGAAACCGGCGGGTGTGAACGCAGGCGTCTGTATGCAAGGTCGGAGGGAGCAATGAGCATATGAGGGAAGAGGTGGTGTCGAGAGCGGGCGTGTGGAGGTTGCAGACTGAATGCGGGTGGAGGAATCGATACAGAGGAGACACCAAACAGACTTGTGGGCGAACCGAGCTGTCGAGTTGGACGAATTGACGACTCAATTGCAAACCAGGGTATCTTCTCGACCAGGGGCTGGACCAGACTCGGGGGGTCCGACAAGGGCCTGGTTGAGGGGGGCCGTTGGATGCTGCAGGTGCTTGATAGAGGGCTGCTTATAGCGTGGTTTTTGGAGTGATGTTGCTTTTTCCCCTCTTTCGCTCTCTGTATCGGGCCTGACGCGAGCACAGTGAGGCAGTAGGTTACAGTATGTCTGCTCTGGAAACCGAGCAATGCTTTGGAGGGATGGTGCCGTTCGCAAGACTTGCGGGTGTGAGGAGGGTGGATGCTAAAACAAAAGGGCGGCACTTGGGCCTATAAAGCGGAAGCTTAGGGAAGGCTAGCTGCCGGCCGCTGGGAGGAACGGGCCTAAGGCTGGTGGGTTGAACAGTGGATGGAGACCGTTAGGTACGAACAGGCATCGGACGTGCAGGGCTACACCGTCTAGTCCGACTTCGTCGCCTGGGGCCCGCCCTGATGCTCTATCCCGGACAAGCCACCACTGCCTGACTGCCTGGGAGTCCAAGTCTCGTCGGCAGAAATTAGCGATTTGGTCGAGATCGCCCGGCAAAAGGTGACCAGGGACCTGGATGTACTGGAGGAGCTCCTGAGATTTGCAACGGGGCGCTCCCGGGCGAGGATCAGCTGGTAAAGCCGCACTCCATTTTGAACAGATTAACGAACACAAGAGGCAATGCCCAGGAAGATGAGCGACGAAATGAGGCAAAGGCCTATTTTCCAATATCGACTCGGCGCCCTGGAACCTGCAACCCTGTCGGATGAGTCGCCCTCCTGCATGTATCAATTAGCAAAGTACGGAGTAGTTGCGCTTCAGGAGGCCCCACGCGGCCTCCGGGCTCGCAGTGCAGCTGAGCGGCGTCAATTACAGCACTGCCAGCAGAGGCGAGTCAAATTGCTGGCTCTAAGAGTTGATGCAAGCCGTAACGGCTACGGCGCTCCCTGTCGCCTCGTGCCTTCCAGGGCGGTCCGCAAGCCAGCCGAGCAATGACGCGGGGATCTCGAGCGACAGTGATCATTCGGTCCACAGGACCTTCCACGGCACACTCGCCATGTTTCGAAACGATGGCGAGAACCTGTTCACGGTTCGGTATCATAGCCATGGTGGGGGAGCTGAAGGGTATTGGCGGTCTCGAAGGACCCGTCCTGACCAGCAGCTCTTGGTTTTGGTATTGTACAGTACAGCCAGGTGAGCTGACAATACAGACGTACCATTCAGTGAAAGTGTGTATCAATCCTCAGTGGCCGTGGGGGGAAGGGCAAGGTGGGCGCGACACAACAAATGCGCAGCCAAGATGCCTGTGCCACCACACGTGGGTCGAAAGAGGCAGTTGAAGACTGGCTGGCCGCTGGATGTTTACGGTCGAGTTAGAGGACGGGAGATGAGATCGACAACGGTTGAGGAGAAGTGATGCGCTTCAAGGAGAGTGTGCTCTCTGACTAGTGTCGCCGGGGTTTCTCGCTCCCTTGTTTTGGCGCAGGCACCGCTGGACAGAGCAAGCCACAGGCCGGGGGTCTTCTGGCCCAAGGACAGACTTTGTCCGGGCTGGTGGCGCTAGAGAGGATCATGTTGAAGGACGGCAAAGAACCAACAGCTGAGGCGACCTTGCGATTCGCTCTATGGTTGGAGGGAGGGAAGCACTCGCGCGGCAAGGGAAGGCCGAGGGGGCTTGAGAGGGCACCTCCAGCGCCGGATGCGGCAGGCGAGAAGGAGGTAGGGCTTGGACTCGAGTAGCCACGGTATGATCTATTGATTATTGATCATGGCACCACTTCGCGTAGATTCAAATGGACAGGATCGGGGGCAACAATGGCGGTGATAATGGTGGGAAAACGACGAAGACTACACACTCCGTAGAGTTGGGACAGTGGCCAAATGTGGTGCGTCTTACTGACTCCATACAACTGCCACAGCACATACATTCATGACCCATTCAATTCTCGTTATTTGGCCTTGTTTATTGCATTTGCAGTGTACTCCGTATACTCCGTACAGTGTCTACGCATGCCAGCAGCTCGAACACACTGTCTCCTGCTGGGTGGATTTGTTCGATCTTTGCTCTTTGCGCTGCAACCCTCCTTCGACAGTAGCACTTGATCCTCGGGAGCCTTAGCCCTCTCGCCTCAACCGCATCCTCCTTCTTGCAGACTATGCCTGGAGATACACACGAGTATACCTTACTAGCTCGACGACAAGACGGCCCATCAAGGGCTGATTTCAACATCGACAGCTACACCTCCTCTCAACTCTGGGGAGCTTGCTTCCATAGCTTCCGGGGCCAGTAGTGGTGCTGGAACCGCACTCCTGAAGCGACCGTGTGGCGCTCGCAGGGGCCAGTCTTGCAGACAGGCACCTACAGGAGACCGTAACACAGTCACCGAGGCGCATTTGGCCGGGGAGGCTTACTAGTATGGGCACCCGGCACGCACTCTCGAGTCTCAAGCCTCCAGGCAATACTCCAGCAATATCACCAAGCGTTCTTACCCCTCTCACACGGGTTGAAGTGTCGACAGGGCAGCTGCAGACATAGAGAAGACGTCAGGGATCAAATTTGACAAGCTCATGCTGTGGAACAATCCACGAGGTTGACAAGTTGACACCTGCATGAAGGGCGTTGGAGATCCTCCCCCGTGGCGCACTCGGGCAGCGCCTTCATGCACCCTTTGATCCTGCACCCCAACCTCTGCATATGCAGATGGAAACGGCTTCCTGTGGTCTCATGCCCCCCGTCCGCTTATCCCATGCATTTTTGACCCTCCACGAAGCCGCATTTTCGCGCGCTTTGCGTCTTCGTGTATGCACTCCTTGCAAGGTGCAAGTCTTGCATTTGAGCTTGTCTTTAGCCAAAACGCCCGCTCTCAACCTGACTCGTTCTCCTGTCAGGGCAACCTGAACAATCTAAAGCCCGTCACGTCACCTTTATTCCGTGCCCCTTGTATGGATGGACCTACAAAGAGCACAGCGGGACTCCGCCATGGCGTTGAGGTTTGACCTTGACTCGAGCCATGGTCATCCAGCCAAGCGGCGGCCATTGCATTTTTGATTCCTGAATGGCAAATCGGACGATTGACTTGTCTCAGCCATCTCACTCTCCAAGTCGCCATTCGTCAGACGGAAGGTATTCCTGCCCTCGCTTGCGGGACGGCCTTTGACTTTTCGTAAAATCCATCCCGCTCTTCCCCGTTCTAAATCCCATCGGTCCATCCAAAAAGAGACGCACTCTAACACAATGCCGTGGTGTACCCAAGCCAAACAGACGCTTGGTGCCGTTCCGCAACGACACTCCGATGCGGCGAAGCAATGACGCGCTGTGAACATGATGTAGCTTGTAGTAGTATGTGTATCTCATCTTCAGCAGTCTTGCAGCTCCGTGCTAGCAAAGATGCGGCTAGGCGATGTCAAACTAAAGCATGGTCCTTTGAGGGAGTCCTCAACTGTCTAGGCCCTTACTTTGACTAAGAGCGACGGATGGATTGTTGAGATTCGAAGGCGCGGGGATGTGCGGAAGGTGGGCAACTAACCATACCAAGCGCGGTCGAACAGGCCCATCCCATGATTGACAGGCTCACAAACCCTTGACCATGCTTCCATGATCACAAGCATCCGAAAGGATAAATTCGTAGGTGAGGGCTGAGTGGAGTTGTGCACAGCTGGGAACCCAACACGACTCGACATGCTATTTCTTGATGATGGTGACTGACAAAACTCGAGTTAGTATTCACACAAGGTAGGGTGAGCACACGGGACTCACCAATATCTTCGTCGGCCAGCTCGTGGGACAGACCCACACGTTGAGGTTGATGCTTGACCGAGCGACCGTAAACAATAGCCTGCCTGAACTGTTCGACAATAGTCTTGTGAATGGCATTGCACTGAGAATGGTCAGCTAAATGCTAGCGATAAGAAATATGCCTTCAACTTACAAAGTCTTCTACCGTAGATGCATTCTTCCTCAAGACTACCGGGGTAGCATAATCAGGTTGCTTGCCTTTCGGTTTAGTGTAGATGCGTTTCAACTGCAACTTCTCCCACATCTGCTCGAGGAGCTCGTCAATGTTCCAGCCATGTTCAGCACTGATGGGACAGGCATTGGGGATACGGTAGAGTAAGTCCAGTTCCTCAATCGAGATGGAGTCAATCTTGTTCAACGCATATATGACAGGTATGTAGCTTCTGCTCTTTGCCTCAAGCACGTCAATCAGATCATCGATAGTGGCATCGCATCGGATTGCGATATCGGCCGAAGATATCCGGTATTCGCTCATGACGGCCTTGATCTCATCATGGTCGATGTGAGTGAGCGGAACTGTGCTCGTGATGTTCAGGCCACCCTTATCCTTCTTCTTGAACACGATGTTCGGTGGCTCCTTGTTGATGCGGATCCCAAAGCCCTCAAGCTCGGCCTCAATGACACGTTTGTCGGTAAGGGGTTTGTTCACATCGAGGACGATGAAGATCAGATGGCAAGTCTTCGCCACAGCAATGACCTGCCGTCCACGACCTTTGCCGTCCTTAGCCCCCTGAATGATACCAGGCAGATCGAGCATCTGGATGGCAGCACCGTTGTACATGACTTGCCCAGGGACGGTAGTCAGTGTTGTAAACTCGTAGGCTGCGGCTTCGGAATGTTGGCCAGTCAAACGACTCATCAGGGTCGATTTGCCCACGGAAGGGAACCCAATAAAACCGACCGAAGCCACGCCAGTCCTGGCGACATCGAAACCACTGCCGCCGCCACCACCGGAGGATGTTGGTGTCAAGAGCTCTCTCTTCAATTTTGCCAATTTAGCCTTGAGCTGGCCCAGATGGAAGGATGTGGCTTTATTTTTCTGAGTACGAGCCATTTCGGTCTCGATCTCCTTGATCTTGTCGACGGTGGTCGCCATGGTGCCTGATGGAGGAAATTACCGACACGGGAGAGGAGAGGTTCGAAAAGGAGAGTATGAAGCCGTTGAAAGGAAAGCGTTTTCGTCGCAGTTGGGCAGCGATATCTGGGAGTGATCAATTTCCGTGCTGGGTGATTCCCGCCTCTGGGGGAAAAGAGACTGGCTGAATACGAAATAGCGTATGTTGTGTAACCGTTCTTTGTGGTCTCTGACTTGATGTTATTGCGGGCCAGGCCAAGGTTGAGGCTGCGGTAATTGATCTGAAGCGTGTCCTGCAGGTGCGGTGTAGGTGTAGGTGTAGGTGTTAGGTGACGGTGCGGTGTGATATGGATCGCAGTCTGGAGGGGCAAAATAGTCCGTCGAATGCTCTGCAGGACTAAATGTGCGGCAACAGGTTTGGGTGGTGGAATTACACAGAAACACCTTGGATGAATGCGTCTACTACTTGCGCGGCCCTTGGTCTTGTGTGCTGTGTACTCCGTACAGCCAAATGTCGCCTCTGGTCAGGTCGCCTCCCCGTGATTTTCTCAAGCCAACTGGCCCATAAAATCTCTGTGTGCAAGTTCCCTAGCTTACCAGGTACGTCGCTTATCCTACTAGGTCTATGCCGGTCAACAAGACCACTGCTCCATACAATGTCCCCTCCGAAGTTCCGAGATGCAGCTACCAGTGTCGATGGCGTCGGCGGCGGCTGGCATGCATCCCCAGCCTTACCAGCACACCTCGCTATATCCGTATCTCACTTGACTTGCCCCGCTGAGCATATTTTTGCAGGGATCAAAACTGCGCCTTCTTCGTCCCTCCCAAACAAAACGTCATGTTACCATGTTTAACAACTACATGTACATTCGTACCACACTGTCGGAAAACAGTCATTCGACCGTCTGTCTCTACTGATCTCCGAAGACCCGATCCTCTTACAGATTTCTCCACACTCCGCTGAAGTCGGAAGTCGCAGCGGCTGCGACAAGGTCACCGGATTGGAAACAGGGTGACCCCGCGTCCTACCAACGACGAATGTGTGAGTCAAAACAACGATATTGTTACGTTTACAGTATTGCTTCATTGGAAGCGTCTCTTTCGTCTGTCGAACCCCGCGCTGCTTTCCACCACGGTTGGAGCACCGACCGCAGTACACATTGCACTGGTGAGATAGGGTACTTATCTTGACGGGAAGCATCGCTTTCTTCTGTCGAATCCCGCCCTTTAATCCGGCGCGGTCACACGTCAACGCGCGTACACGTTGTGTTAGTGAGATAGGGGTCTTATCTCAAGGGAAGCGAAGCGGCACACCGCCTCTTCTGTTCGTTGGAGCGAACATCCAGCCGGAAAGCTACCTTTCACCTCAAATCATTCCCAATCTCGTGTTTTTCTTGATTGATCGAGGTATCGGAGTGGTCTATCTTCATCACGCCTGTTTGCCTACCTACAACATGTTGACTTACCAGCCCACACCCGCTGGAGTTGTGTCGCATATGGTCCGACCCGATGCCTACCCACCACAGCATCAAAGGAAGGCCAACTCGATCGATCTGAACGATGACTTCCACCGCCTGGTGCGAGCGCTGTCTGATGTCCTAGGCCCATCTTCCGGAATAGACTCGGCGGACGTTGACGAGAACGATCTCATCCGCCTCATGGAAGAGTATACATCAAAAGAAAGTCAGTGGCATCAATACGCCTTTGCCGACCTCAGCCGAAATTACACCCGGAATCTTGTGGACGAAGGGAATGGCAAATCGAATTTGTTGGTGTTGGTCTGGAATCCTGGACGGGGTAGTCCAATCCACGACCATGCCAACGCACATTGTGTGATGAAAATCCTCAAGGGCAGTCTCAAAGAAACGCTGTATTCCCTGCCGCCGTGTTCCGCAGATACCAAAACGGAGTCATCTGGCACGCTGACTCCACCGCAAATCCTCAGGGAGACGAGCTATTCTGTGAACCAAGTTTCGTACATTTCAGACAAGATTGGCCTCCACAAGATATCCAACCCGTCCAGCAGCGAAGTGGCTGTTTCATTACATCTATACACGCCACCTCATGCTGCCAACTTTGGGTTCAACCTCTTTGACGAAAAGACCGGGAAACCAACACACATATCACAAGCCGGCGTCTTTTCAGACCGTGGCCAACTCGTTGAGAGGTGCAAGTTTGGTTCGCTTTGATTTGCATCCTGGGAATGATCGTAGCCACCGGTTAGCAGGGGATACCTAGAACGTTTGGCAAGCGAGGGTTTGGAGGTGTTATGGGATTCTGCCTGATGGCGCAAGGTTGGCGTCGCTGTCGGATTAATCAAGGCTTCTTCCTTATAGCAGAAACGAGGCTTCACGTCTTTTTCGTTTGCTCCCTCTCAGAGCATCTCACACTACATTCAGCATCGATGAACACCATTCTGCGACGGGACTGCAGGCCGACAGCGCCGAGATACATCAAGGGTTGCGTCTGGCCTCGATGAATACTATTGCTGGCCAACAGCAGCTGGAGCTTAGTCCCGCCGACACCAACATGGCGTCCAACCTTTTCTTCCTTTCTACTTGCGGCGGAGGAGTTACTAAAGCAGTCGGTGCTGTCTGTATTGGATCATGAGCGATTATCTGGACTAGAACTCTGGTCTTTGGTAAATCTTTGAATATCTCGCCTCTCTCTTTCTCTCTGGACGAGGGGTTCTGTTCCAAAAACAAGAACCATGCGCCTGCTTCAACCTTGATTGTCTTCTGGCCTTTTTTCTGTGCTTGGACGTGAAACACTACTCTCTCCCTCTCTCTCTCCCTCTCTCTCTCCCTCTCTCTCTCCCTCTCTCTCTCCCTCTCTCTCTC